>NW_027555736.1:221552572-221607572 GCF_003287225.1 Phascolarctos cinereus | reverse complement strand
TTTTGTTGCTGTTCAGTCCTGTCTGACTCTTTGTGACCACATTTGGAGTTTTCTTGGCAAAGATACTAGAGTGGTTTGTCATTTCCTTCTCCAGTTCATTTTACAGATGAAGAAACTGAGGCAAACAGGGTTAAGTAACTTGCTGAGGGTTACACAGCTCTTAAGTATCTCAGACTGGATTTGAACTCAAGTCTTCCTGACTTTAGGCCCAGCACTCTATCCACTTTGCCACCTAGCTGTCCAGCATCTTTTGTAACAGAAAATAACTAAATAAAGGTGAGGAAAAACCACAGTTCAGCAAGAGTGACCAACATATTCCCCAAGTCTGACAATATATGCAATGTTCTATACCCATGGACCCCTACCTCTGTTACAAAGGGAGGGAGGTTTTGTATGTTTTTTCAAGATCATTCCCTGAGTGGAAAGTCTCTTATTTTTAGTTAACTGAGTGCTAGGAATAAACTGAATGGAACACCATACTTTCCCTTGATTAATATCCAAATGTACTGAAA
This sequence comes from Phascolarctos cinereus, assembly GCF_003287225.1. Taxonomy (NCBI): domain Eukaryota; kingdom Metazoa; phylum Chordata; class Mammalia; order Diprotodontia; family Phascolarctidae; genus Phascolarctos; species Phascolarctos cinereus. The sequence goes on along the minus strand of NW_027555736.1, from coordinate 221,607,060 downwards.
CATAGACCATGTGCCTCTTTCTTCAAACTGTATGTGTGTGTGTTACATAGTCACCAACATTAGGCTTGAATGACAAGCAAAATATGTCTTCTGTGGAATAAAAAATGTTGAAATCTCTCATTTTTTTTTACAAAGTGAGGTGCCTTATTTAAGTTAGATTTCTGCAAATGTGCAAGAGGAGCTTTTATTACATAGCAGTTGTTTAAATAATAAAAACAACTCTCCACCAAATGTGTTAGGCCTGTCAGCTTCTTCAAATGAGAGTGATAATGAGGCAATATGGTTAGGCAAAAAGAGGCCTCGTCCTAGAGTCAACAGCCCTGGGTTTGAATCCCAGCTCTGATATTTATTAGCTAGGAAAACTTGGGAAAGTCACTTACCTTCTCTGACCCTCAGTTTCTCTATCTCTATCTCTATCTCTATTTATCCTACCTACCTAGAAGGGTTATTATGGGGAAGGGGAGAATGTGAGTTATTCATATCATAATCTGAGGCCTCCAAATCATTTACCTTATTCTTGGCCTCATGGACAACCTTGAACCCTTATCTTCTCCTTTATATCTTCTCCTTTATACATAGGCAGCAGGTCTTATCCTATTCTTGACTCTTTCCCATCTCACATGTGGGCTGAGGATTGATTGCTTCTCCCTCTGAGGTAGCTACCTTTTTAAGATAGCAATCTCAATAAATAGAATTGTTTTCCCTTTGTTTTCTGTCCATACTGTCTGTATTAGAATGTTTCAGTCCCCATCTTAGGGAGCCTATTCCCCAGTTCTATTTTTCAGATGGTAAAAAGAACTTTCTTCCCCCTGAAAATTTTCCCTTTAACATCCTTCGACTGCTCCAGGCCATTGCTTCTAGCCATATCATCATCTGAGATGAATTTTTCTTTCCTTTTAATTATATCATTACTTTGAAGATATTTTTAAGTTAGTATCGATTGTCATATTTGCCACGCCCACCCACAGCCACTCACACTTTTTTAAATTCTATAAATTTAGCACCTCCTAAATGTTTTAACATTTTATCCCTCGTATCACTCTTATTGTTCCTCATTGTAGGGTTTTTTTTTCTTTTTGATTTTTCAATATCTTTCCTGAACTGAAAAGATCAGAAATCATACTAGTCCAGTCCAGGCATCTCTGTGAGTCTTTCTGGTTGTAAAGAATGAAATTAAGCAAGTGTATCACTTTAAAAATATCAAGCTAATCTGTTTGGCTTTCCAGAACAAATAGGCAAAATATCAAAACAGGACACTGTCAAGCTACTTTCTTATAACTTGTATAGATTTTTTTCTTTCTAGCACCCAGTTTAAAATAATCCTTCTGAAAACTGAAGTAATAAATGACTATTTCTGAGAATTAAAAAAACAAAAACAAAAACAAAAATCCCAGTTGGCTTCCTGATTGCTACTTAATGTAAGATGTCTATGCATTCTGGCAGGATTCTAGCAAGAGGACCTCTGTAGAGGTTATTTGAGTCTAAGAGATTTCAGTTGTTGATTGATAGTTTCTGTTTCCATAATTCCTTTCTAAGAGATCAAGAACTTGAAGGCTTTGGGTTTTTGTTCCTCTTTTTCTTCTCTGTCTTTGCTGCTCAGGAGGAGAAATCAGCATTATATGTTTGTTTTGAGAAAAATAAAAATCCAACACAAATCCAAAGTGAGACATGAACTCTTTCAGCGCCCCTACTGGGACAAGCAGGAAGGTCAGATGCAAAGCTTCTGATGCTGGCAGTGTTACATTGATTCAGTAAAAGACCTGCCTGGAAGTGTCTTCTGCATGAGATTTTTGTTGCAAGCTCCAGTGAGTGCTATAAAGAACAAAGATTCTGACTGGCCTGCAGGGGGAGGAGCAAAAATCTGCTCCTGCTCAAAAGTTGACTTACTCAGCAGAATTATCTAGGAGGATCTCAGACCTGTGGAATTAGAATGGACCATGGAGACCACTGAGTCTAACTGTAATTTAACAGATGAGAAAACAGGGCCATAGAGGTTGTGTGATTTGGTTTCATGGCTAATTTTGTATCAGAGCCAGTCGTAAGATTTAGTTCTGTTGACTCAATTCAGTGTGACATTTGTAATTAAAGCTGGAAGGGACCTTAGTCATCTAGTCCAATGTTCTTTGTTTTATTGATAAGGAAACTGAGACCTACAGAGGTTGGGCAATAGATGATGCTTTTTGTTACATTTTGCTACATTTAGCACAGTACCTGTCATAATAATTAGTGCTTAATAAATGCTTGTTGATTACTTCCAATATTAAAAAAGTGGTTAGGTGGTACAATGGTTAGAGCACTGGACCTAGAATCAGGAAGACCTGAGTTCTATATGATCCTGGGCAAGTCACTTAATCCCTGCTTCAGTTTTCTCATCTATAAAATGGGAATAATAATATAACTTACCACTCAGGGTTTCTATGAATACTAAATGAGATATTAGTAAAGCACTTTTCAAACTTTAATATACTATATTAATACTAGCTATTATTATTACTAATAAAATATAAAATTTAATTCAAAACCCCATTTCACTGTAAAGGGAACCTTGATATACAAGCTAAACACCAACAAAGCTTCTACTCTCCCTCTCACCATGTCTTAATTCCATGTTTCTCAAAACATCTGAGACTTAGAAACAAAGAGGAAACATGGTGAAAGTATAAAGGTCAATCAGTCAGTCAACATTTATGTTTGCTTTATGCCAGACACTGTGCTAAGCAATGGGGATACAAAGAAAGGCAAAAAAAATATATCCTGGTTCTTGTCCTTAAGGAATTTGCATTCTGATGGGAGAGACAATGTGCAAAAACTTGGGCATGCAAAGTATGCAGTGAAAATGAAAGATAATTTCAGGCAGAAGGCACTAACTTGGGGGATGGGGGTGGAGATCTGGGAGTTGGAGGGGAGAAGAGGAGGACTAGGAAATGCCTCCAGCAGAAAGTGAGACTTGAGCTGAGTTTTCAAGGGAAGCCAGGAGGCAGTGAAAGGAAGGAACCATTCATTTAAAGAATGATCATCTGCCCTATCTGAATTCTTGGCTTTGGAAGAATGTATGTCACAACCTTAATTCTATACAGAGTTCCCTTCCCCCAGTCCCCTGGAGTGCTCATATTTTTCTCTAGCTTTCAGGAGCAAGGAGTGTTATTAAATGATAAGGGGCTTGCTTTCTAGTTTCGTATTGTGAGAGACTGGGAAACAATACATGTTTTGACATATTAGACAGCATGTTAGTTCTGATTATAAGAACTCCATATCAGAAAGGAAATCATATGACAGGACTGCTGTGTCTGGGAAGCTGCAGTCCTTTCCAGGGGGGTTATTAATGGGCCTTGATACCTTTGAGAACAGATTGCCATGTCTGGACGATGAGATAATTGGAGATAAGTCACTTATCATAAACAGAGTGTCCACACCTAAGGACTGGTAGTTACATCTATGGCCCTAAGCAGGTTTCAGGCTGTTGGAACAAGAGAAAACTGCAGTAGTGATAGGAAATGCTTTGCTGCAGGTCACTGTGTATCATCACCCATTGGCACTCATTGGCAGGAGATGTGATATCGTTGAAAGAGCCTAGATTGGGGGAAGGGGGTAGCAGGGAAATTTATGTTTGAGTCACTACTCAACCACTGGTCAGCTGTGTAACCCTGGGAAAGTCATTTAAATTCTCAGAACCTAAATTCCCTCATCTATGAAATGGGCATCACAATACCTGTCCTGGCCCACTTCATAGAATTGCCGTGATGACCTTTTTTTTTTAAGTGAAAACTGTAAATGCTAAATAGATGTAAGATTGCATTGTTGTTTAGTACTTTCTATTACATAACTCTTGGTGGCCATGTGGTGTAGTAGAAAGAACACTGAATTTGAGGGTCTAAGGACCTAGGTTCAAATTCTCACTATCCTACTTATTGGCTATGTGACCACAGGCATGACACTTCTCTGGACTATTTCCTCATCTATAAATAAGTGTAGAGGTGGGACTAGGTAATCCTTAAGGTTCACTCCAATTTCAAATCTTGTGATGCTGACAGTATAGGGAGTCAGCCCTGGATTCAGAAAGACTGGGGCTCAAGACTTATCTCTGACACCTTCTGGCTGTGTGACCCTAAGCAAGTCCTTAACCTCTCAATGTCCCCAGGTATCTCTTTAAGATAAATTATAGAGCAGATAGGAATCACTTTGATAGAAGGAAGATCTTTGACTGTTTGTGTTGAGAGGAGTTGTTACTCTCTGGAACAGACCCTGATACAACTAATATGAGCTTAATCAATCCCCAACAGTCAATATGCTTTTCTGAATTTCTCTCTACCTTTAAAATATCATTCAGTACTCAGCTCTTTCAGGATGTCTTCCTTAATTCATTCTATATAAATAGTTCTTTCACCATGTGGCCATCTGCTCCTCCTTGAACTATTCAATAGTCATCTCAGTTACTTTTTGAAGTACTTTTTAAGTCTTTTTGTATTTCTTTTCTGTGTGTTTTACTATACTGGAAGTTACATGAAGAAAAAGGCCATGTATTCATTCTTGTTCTGTCATTCTCTATCCTTCCCACTGAATCTTAACATTAATTTCAGTGATTAGTACATAATTTTTGTCTTTTTGCAATTTAATCTGACAACTTATTTATCTATGTGACCATGACCATGATCTCTTTGAGTCTCAGTTTACTCACCTATAAAATGGAAATGTTATACTTATAGTACTTAGTAAGGACCATAAACTTATAGCTGGGAGGATCTCATAAGCATTGACCAACATCCTAATTTTAAAGATAGGGAAACTGAGGCTCAGAAAGGTTAATTCACTTTTACAGAGTTTCACAGGAATTTACTTCTTCTTGACAACACATCTCCTACTCTAATGACATTTCACAAGTGGTTTCTATGAGGCTCAAATGAGAGTGTATATACAGTTTAAAACTGTATAACTGTTGATTATGATCATTAATATTACTAACTAGCCAATAATAAGATAGGCTTAAAAATTATATTTCATTTTTAATTCAATTTGTAAATTTTTATGGTGAGATAGCTGGAAAGAGGTGGATGATGGGAGAGGAAGTATCCAAGATATAGGTGTCCTACATTAAAAAAAATCTCAATTTTAGCAGTGGTCAAGGGAATGTAAAAAAGCTGATTCGAAAAGAGGTTTTTCCTAGAACCATGTTTGTGTGTGGAGATCAATTTGTACTTCATAGTAATAGTGAAATGAAGTAGAAGACAAAATGAGCCCATGTCTCAGCATTATGTTTAAAACTTAATCTTTATAAGTATACCTATAACTTAAAATCTGTGTACAGACATTGTATAAGTTCATGTTATGCAAATTCAACTTTATGTAAAGAATTCTGAAAGAAATCTGAATGAAGATTCTAAATGAGGATTTGATTGAGCTGCTAGTTACAAAGATTGCAGAAGAAGAGAGAGAAGTTTTTGAACCCAAGATTGAACCAAAAAGGTTACAAACAAAACAGTTGGCAGAAGCATTTCCTCATGTGAGTGAATATTTTTCGTATATTAAAAAGATGGATCCAAATACTTCAAGATTTTTAGGAGTTCAAAACCTAATTGAGGCTAATTTTACTTGCTATCTAGTCAGATATATGAGGAGGAAAAAGAGAGATACTGTCCAAACATCTCTTGATAGCTTCATTAAAAAAAAAAGTTCTGCAGTCAAGTGATAAAGGCTAGGTGCAATGGGTCAGGATGGTAACATAAGGCACACCTGTTAACTTTATTTTATGGTACTGTGCATACTTTATCATTAACTTTACCTTTCATTTCATAATTTTGTTTATTATCATGGTACAGTACTTAATATGTCTGCATGTTAGTACATTTTATGATTTGCATAATGGCATTATTTTGTGTATATCTTTGTCATATAGTGAAGTGAATAAGTAGGGATAAATTCCCATCATGTAAAAATTGCTTTATATATAGGTCTGTGGAATGGTCCACTTAAATACAACATAATTTAATTTTCACTTTTTAATCTCTGTTCCTACCATTCATATGTTGCATACTTTCCTAGATAGAGAAAATGGCTTCTTTTTGGGAAGATAGAGTATTTTTCAGCCTGAGTAAATCTTGAGTTGAGTAACACAAGACTGTCTTTAACCCTGTTCTGTTTCTGTTCTATTTATGAGTGACTTAAATGAAGGCATGCATGCATGAATGAATGAATAAATGAATGGATAAACATTTATTTAGAGTTTACCACGTGTGCTGAGCATTCTTCTAAACACTGGGGAATCAAATAGAGTGAGATACAATGGTTATATCACATTTGTAGATGATGCAAAGCTGGAAGGGACAGTTGACATGCTGGATAAAAGAATCTATGCAAAATAACACTGTGTTACTAAGGACAATAGGCCAAATTTTAACTAACTGAAATTTAACTGGCCATACATTTCATTTATTCAGTAATGGTTGTCACCTGTTGAAGGGACAATGGCAGGTTATAGTATTTCAGATTATTATTAGGATGGTAAGGGGATTTGAAATTATGTCATGCAAAAATAAGTTGAAAACAAGTTTATATGGGCTGAAAAAGGGAAGACTTAGGGGGGACATAGCCAGTGTCTTCAAATATTTGAAGAGCTGTCGTATGAAAAAAGAAAGAGTGTCTACATCCTGCTTGGCTTGCTCTGGGGTTTATGGGAAGGGGAGTTCTAGGAGTTTCAGGTAAACAGATTTGGTCTTTAGAGAAGGTAAAAACTTCTATTTAAAATTGTTTTGTTGTTGTTATTCAATCATTTCAGTCATGTCCGACTCTTCATGACCCCATTTGGGGTTTTCTTGGTAGAGATACTGGAGTGGTTTTGCATTTCCTTCTCCAGCTTATTTTGTAGCTGAGGAAACTAAGGCGAACAGGGTTAAGTGACTTGCCCGGGGTCACCCAGCTAGTAAGTGGCCAGATTTCAATTCAGGAAGATGATTCTTTCTGACTCCAGACCTAGCACTCTATCCACTCTATCCAGCTGCTCCAAAATTGATTTAGGTGGCCTTATATATAACAAATATCCTACCCCTGGCATTTTTCAAGCAGAAACTGAATAACTATTTGTCAGGGATGTTGACTGTAGTTTTCTCTTGGACTATTATTTCAAGAAAGATTCTGTTACCTAGAACCTAGAGGAGGAGTCAACATCCTTCTTACTTACCTGTGCCACTTCTATAAATTTTTGCTACCAACATTACTCAAACTTCCCTCTTCAAAGTTCAAGCCTTCTGAGTACACTATTCTTTCTCACTTTTTGATGTTGTCATCTTCTGGCTTCTGTAACATTCTTTCCTCTTTCTTGATTATTTCTGCACATAAATGATTCTACCAAACTTCCATTCCAAGTCTTCCTTAAATCTCATTGCAACTTTAGTATCTAGTCAATGGCCCTATGGTATTTAGCTCCACTTTATTTTAGCTATTCACTGGGGTGATCACACCTTAGATCTCATCATTGCTTTTAACGATTCTTCCTCAAAAACTTTGAACTCTAAATTCTTCTCTTGGAGTTCACTCTCTGGCATTTCCACCTCTTCTACACTCTTATTTTTGGTTCCTCAATTATTCTCTATTCTCTTAGTCCATAACACTAGTCTGCTCTCACTTCACTCCATACTACTCATTCCTGCCCAGTCATTTCATCAATGGCTCTTTGACTCTTTAATTCCTTTCCCAGTTGATATTCTGCAGGTATCTCCTTGACAAATCCAAACAATGACTCCCACTGTCCATATGCAGCCTCCTCAGAGACTTTTCCTGAGGAACTGAAGGCTATTTGATGGAATCACTAAATGACATTGTCTGGCTTTACTGCAAATTTATGCTATTTTATCTCATTTGGACTCACATTGTTGTATGGTAACTTTTTATCTATCCTCTTAAATTTTCTTTGGTAGCCCCACCTCAAGAAGCATCTATTTCAATCCTCTTCCTCAGGTATGCTCTCTCCACACTCTCAAGAAATTACCTAATCTCTAAATTTACTAAGAAAATTAAAGACATTTAATATGAACTCCACTCCTCTACACCTCTCTATGCTCAGCTTTCCCCTTGGAGCTTAGTTTAAATCCACACTCTTAATATCTCTGGGCCACAATTTTCTCATCTGTAAAATGAAAAGAAGACATGATAAACTCACAGGTCCCTTCTATCTTGTGGTCTTTGGCAAAGTTAACCAGGGTTCTTGATTGACTTAACTCCAATACCTTGCCCTTCTGACACCAAACATCGTTCTTTCTTTTGTGTTCCGTATCATCTACTCTACTGATTACTTTCCCTTGGCCTAAAACAATATTCATGTCTTCCTTATCTTAAAAAGAAAAAAAATTCAATCATCAACCTTTTCAAGTATTGTCATATCCTATTCTCTTTACTGCTAAACTTCTAGAAAGACTTTCTAGATCAGAGGGGTCAAGCACCTGGCCCACGACATCTTAAGTGTGGCTTAAACTACATTGTAATGCAATTGGGAAATATTTAACAAAATAAATAAGAATACAATAAAACATAGATAATATTAATATGTTGTTTTCCAAGTTAATATGCAGCCTGTAGGGATTTTTATTTATCACTTAGTGGACCTGTTTCTTTGAGTTTGACACCATTGGTCTAGACTATTCACTCACTCACTTTCCAAACATTGCAATCGGATTTCTATCCTTATAACTCTACTGAAGAAGCTGTCTCCAAAGTCACTAATGACTTACTTGTTGCTAGTTCATAGGTGGACACACTGGCAAAGAAAATGCCTGTAACGACTGATGTAGATGTTGTTACCACTGATAATCATAGTGTTCTTGGTAATAATGATACTGCATTTTGTAAGTTAATAGATGTAACCAGGATTCCTGGGAATGGTGATTTAGACTTTCCCAGATGAAAGAAAAGAGAATTGGAATTCCCACATTGTTATTTACACAATTAGCCCAGTTCTCTGGAAACTAAAACATTTTCAGTATTACTATTGTCTACTCATTAAAGGATAAATGCCTGTGGCATTCAAGGTCTTCCAGAATTTGGTATCAAATTTACCCTTTGAAACTTACCTACTATGACTTCCATTCATGTGTTCTATGGTCTAGTCAAGGTGAACTGTTCACCACCTCCCATTCTCATTCTACTCTATCCCACCTCCTACTCATCCTGAACTGTCTGCAGTCCCCTTGAATGGAATCCATTTTTCTTTGACTCCAATTCAGATGCCATTTTCTAAATGAAAGAAAGCTTTGCTGATTCTCCTCAACTGAGAGTAGCCTTTCTTTCCTTGGATTTCTTATAACATGTTACCTTGACCTCTCCTTTGCCTTTACCATATTCTCCTTTTTATCAACATTATTTGCATACATACCTTGTCTTCCCAACTAGGTTGTAAACAGTTTAGGGCCAGAATTTGTTATTCATCTTATTTATGTATTTCCATCACTTAACATGGTGCCTAGCACTTAGCGTGATGCCGGATGAATGAATTAACAAACCGTGAATTTTAATGATTCTGCCACAGATTGGCTGGGTACCCTTATTTCAAATATCTTCTTGGGCCTCAGGTTGATTAGCTGAAGACCACAGAACAACAGACATTTACAGTTAGAAGGATCCTCATAGCTAGTGAAGGAATTATCCCAGGAGCATCCCTGACAAACAACTGATCAAGGTTTACTCAAATGTCTCATAATGGGGAGTGGGCTACTTTACAATACAACCCACTCCACTCCAATCCAATCTAATCTACTTCAGAAAACTGGCTACGACATTCTTGGGTTGAGCCAAAATCTTCCTTTCTATAGATTCTAGCCATTTGTCCTAGTGCTGTCTTCTGAAGTCACAGAGAATAAGCCTAATCTCTCAGTGCATGACAACATTTTGGATGTTTAAAAACAACTATAATGTCCCCTTAGTTTTTCCTTCTTCAAGATAGGTATCCTAGATTCCATCAACTACTCCTCACTCAACATGGTTTGTGGGTTTTCACCAGTGAAGACTAAGGGAATCAATTGTGACTCACTGTGCAAATACCAAGTCTTGTACAGGGTGTCTCTGAACAACACTCTCCTTTTTCAGGAGGGATGTGTGGCAGCTGCTAGATCATTGGTAGCTTGACCTTACCCTGATGTGTGAGTGTGTGTGTGTGACATGCTGGCATATGGTTAGTGAAGCAAGAAGAGGAGGTGATTTGTGCAGTCCTGACAGGCAAAACAGGTATTTTTAGCTTTTCTCTGGCATTCGCTCACCATAGAAAATGTGGGTCAGTTATTCTCTAAAGCTAGCTGCCTATATTGATAATAGTAGAGCAAAGCCAAAAGGAGCTTTCCTTTCCTCTCCCACGTAGCTCATTTTCCCCCTTCCAAATGCCTTTTTGTTCATTTTTCCTCTTCACTACAACCACAACATTTAAAGCAAGTATTCAGAAATATGGGCAGCTTATCCCAAACAGATGGCACGTGGGTGAGTAGTCTGGTTAAGAAGGAAGAAGGCACTCCTTCAGAGAAGGGGAAGTAGGAAATCTACCCAAATTCAGCTTCCACTGTATGGGAAACTACCAGTGAAGTGGTAGACTTTCCCTATGGTTAAATGACCCTGCTAAGTGGGATTGTAAGACTTTTAAAGTTTATTAGGATAAATCGGCAATGAGAATTTCTATTGATTTAGTGCTGCAATGTAAAAGTGAAGTATTTACTTATCAATGTTACTTTTCTTTTCACTCTGGGCAAAGGCAACCAAGATAGGAAGGTGATAAAGAAAGGCTTCTATAGATTTGGAAGTAGAAGGAAACTCAAAGGATTTCTAGTTCAGCCCCTATATTTTGCAGTTCATGAAGATGAAACTCAGGGCATGAGATTTAAATGCAGGTTCTCTGACTTCATAGCCAGTTGTTCTTTTCATATGCCATACAGTCTCCCACTTTCCACATCAGTACCTAGATATTTCAACTTCTATTGAAAGGCAAAAAAGTCATGTTTCAGTGGTTGACATTAGTGTCTATCAGTAAAAAAACTAACAAACAAACTTCTACATTCCCATATTAACCAGGACACACAGAGAACAATATATCTCCTTTCAGATTCTTTCATTTATTTAATAAACATTTATATACAAGTCTCTGTGATAGGCTCTTTTGGGATTTCTCAAAAAAGAGCTAGGTACTATTCCTTTCCAACTATCTAATTCCCCTTTACTAGATAATTCAAATGATGAATGTGTGGTAAGGAAGAAATCAGATCAATGATCCCTTTGCTAATAGAAAAAAAAAGTTGAATTAACAAACAAGATTGGATTATAATGGGAAAGCCCATGTCAGAGAATCATGCCTAGTGAAGATTGCCTTTGATTTGAGAGGTTGAGTAAGATCGGCTATATGACCTTTGGGGTACTCCTATCATTAAATCCAATGATTCTTGAGCTAAATATTCTGCTGATAACATGGTAACAAAACAGATGTCTGTTGAATAGACAATATTCATTCAGCCATTTAAGATGGTAATAGGCTATAAGAAAAAAAAATTAAGAGGAGCAGATAATTCTATAGGTGGTAAGATGCATCACTTTATTCAACAACTATATATTAAGCATCTACTTATTCCATGAATACTGCTAGATTCTTTCTGGGCCTGGTGATCTTTTTTTTTTCCCTCTTAAGTAGATCTAGATGACATTTAAAAATAGAGACATGCAAAATGGAAACAAGTGACCACTAGAAAATCCTACAGCTTATTTTTTACTCTTTTAAAGCAGGAGTTCAAACATGAATTGTAAAATCTAGGTCAGTGTAATATCGTTCCTTTGCACACATACCCCTCCATGTCCCTTGGGATATTTCTCCTGTATTTAGACTGCTATTTTGTTTGCATAAGAAAAACTACTTAGGACCCATAGGGGCAGTATGTGTATTAAGTGTGATTTATATGACTCCTGACTGTTAAATGTTGTGTTGTTTAAGAGTAAATAAGGCCATGGTATAGATTATTGAAGGTAAAAAACAAAAACGAACAAAAAAACATTAAGGTAGTATACCTATGAATTATTAAATTATGTCTTTCCAAATATGGCTTTCAGAACCAAAGGCATCTATCATACTTAGTAACTCCTATTCCTTCCAATTCTTCAGTTTTTAATCACTAATAAGTAATTCCAGATAAGCAGATAAGAAATTATATTTAATGGATGCTAAGTCAAGTTCAAGATTTGTTGAATTAGCTACAGATGGTTCCATGACATTCCAGGGGCAATAGGTAAAACTCCACAAATTGAATACCAACACCACAGATGCCCATATGTTATGATACTGTCCTTCACTGGAAAGCTTTTCTATAGAACAGGTTTGTTTGGGAAAGGACAACAAATCTTTATCCCCCTTATCAGCAGAATGTATTAGGAGCACCCAGGAATTGCCTTGTCCCTTCCCCTTTCCCCACTATCTCCTCCAAAAAAAGACCATGTTGCAACACACTTGATGGAGTACAAATGCCTCTTCTCTGTGAAATCAATTATATCATGCCTTTCAGGTAGAAAATTATAGTGCTTGTCTAGTCTTTACCTATTTATTTGATGCATTTTACTTTCTAGTTATTCCTGGTCACTAAAAATCATTCAACAAAAGTTAGAGAACTCCTCTTTATCATTGGCAGATTCCAAGAAGTCTTCAATCTGTGCCCCTATTGGCAAAAAACAAATCAGGCCATAAATTTCACCTTTCCAAGTAAGGTGAGCTGACCAACTTAGAATACATTCCCCAGGGGCAGCTAAATAGCACAGTGGATAGAGCACTGGACCTGGCATCAGGAGGACCTGAGTTCAAATCCAGTCTCAGATACATGATACTCACTAGCTGTGTGATCCTGGGCAAGTCACTTAACCCTAATTGCCGTGCAAAAAGAAAAAAAAGAAAAAAAATATATTCCCCAGATCCCTGGGTTATTGCTACCCATATTCTTAACTTAAAATGAATAATCATTTAATGATGAAATAAGCAAATGGCCAGCTACATGGTCATCCTAAGATAACCCAATGAAGCTGTGGGTCAGAGAAAAAACCATTTGAACTAGTCGATATAACCACTGATGTCTCTTTTTAGTGTGTTTTTAGAAGGACATTCATTTTTAATGATGATGTACCTTTTGACTGGAGTATTGTTTATGATTAAACAGAGTACCTTATGGCTGTCATAAAGGGTATTGACTATTAAGAGTGTAGTGAGACATCTTCAAAAGAAATTTAATTAACAAATATCATACTTTCATAGTTGAAAGGAGACTATCTACTACAGTGACTTTGTAGGTGAGAGAAAGGAGGCCAAGGAGAGGTTAAATGACTTGCCATATGTATGTTCTCTCTCTCAATAGAACGTAAAGGCAGGAATTGTTTCACTTTCATCATTGTATTTCCAGAACCTGTCATAGTACCTGGATCATAAGTAGGTGCCTAATTAATGCTTTATCTTGATTAATTCATTGCCCAAAGTCAAGTAAGTAGTTAGTATATATCAGAACTGCCCAAAGTCAAGTAAGTAGTTAGTATATATCAGAGCTGCCCAAAGTCAAGTAAGTAGTTAGTATATATCAGAGCAGGGATTACTTCAGTACAGCATCAAACATTTAGATCAAGACAGCTCTTGAGAGGTCATTGAGTCCAAACCCACATTTTACAGATGAGGAAATTGTGGCTCAGAGATGTTAAATGATTTGCCTAAAGTTATGCAGATAATGCATGTTAGTATTTTGACCCAGGTCCTCTGGATCTAGAGTCAATATTTTTTCCACTGTACCATGTTCCGTCTAATGTTCTCCAACTATCTGTTTCTGGAAATTGTATTCTAAAATGTGTGTGGTGTGTGTGTGTGTACACATATGTATATATACACACACAAGCATATGTCCAAAGCTGGAACATATTAAATTCTATAACGTTTCACTATATAATCATCACATTTTCATCCCTTTAAAGTGCATGATACTTTTGTCAGAGGATTGATGACTGTTCATTTTGGATCTTAATGTGGTTCTGAATGAAGACAATCCAGCACATCACTTGAACTTCCATTATGAATGACAAAGGATTTTCCCTCACAATTGGCATGCCAGCACAAAACAGCTCAATGAGATAGTGAATGGAATCAATGGTTGGATGCCCAAGTGAGAAGGATGGACATTAATTCAGATGGTGACAGGGGTTTGGGGGGCTGGATTTTGAATTCCAAAACTAAATGGATGATCCACTGGGAGGCAATGTCCAGACAGATCAATATTGCACAAAAAGATAATTGCTTTCCTTAGTGAATCCTAAGAAAGGCCTAAGACTTTAGGAAAATGAGGATTTCTTCCTTTTTTTTCCACAAAAGGTAATTAATGTGTACAATAGACAACTCAAGTCAAACGACTATAAGCTGAGAGCATAAATGCAGTGTATTCATAAAGGATTTAAGGATTTTCAGAGGCCCACTGTCCATGCTCCTTGATCTTTCTTTGTTCAAAGTAGTGCACCATCTGTATATTCACTGCACCAAGTTGCCCTTCTCCAAGGTCCCTGTACTCCGGGGCACTTTTACTTCCCTGGGAGGGTTGAGGAAGTTGTTGTATCTGTGTATGAGGAGAGGGGAGAGGGAGGTGGGAGAAGTCAACCATCCAGCAGGCCAACAGACTAACCTCTCTGGAACGTCTGGGTATGAGGACATGACTATCATTAGCTATAGCATAGAAGTCACAAAGAGTTGGACACAACTAAAAAATGACTAAATAACAACGATAACAAATTCTTGCAGCCTGCCCAGACTAGCTATATGTATTTACCACAGGAACACGAGGATTCCTCATTATAGTCTTGGAAAGTCTTAGCAAAGCAGAATAAAATCAACATAATTGTGGGTATTAGGTTATAATACAGACATTTAAAAATAATTATTGTAATACTGAGCATTTTTAGTGCTTTAAAGTTTGCAAAGGACTTTATAAATATTATAACATTTTGTCCTCAAAATAATGAGGGAGGTGCTATTATTACCTCCATTTTTAAGAAGAAGAAACTGAGGAAGAGATGTTAAGTATATTGCCTATAGGCACCCATCTAGTGTCTAAAGCCAGGTTTGAACTCATCTGCCTGACTCTGTGTCTAGCACTTCATCTGTTGTACCACAATAGCTCACATTCTTTCATTTTAAAGAAAAAAGAAGCAAATCAATTCCACAATGGGTTGAAAAAAGCCAACACCATTTTATATTTCACCCTGGCCTATAGTTTTTGTAATGAAACATTTTAGTTACAAAAGGGACTAAAAGACAGCTTAAGACACAGGTTCCTGGCCTGGAGTCCACAGATCCCCAAGGAGTCTGTGGAAAGATTTCAGGGAACCCATGAATTTGGACCTTTTAATATTTTGATGGCTATATTTCAAAATAATTTATTTCCTTCATAATTCCTTAGTACCTTATTTAATATATTTAAAAGTGTTATTCTGAGAAGAGATCTATAGGTTTCATCAGACTTCCAAAGGAAACCCAAGACAAAAAATTAAGAAACACTGGTCTGGGATAAAAGACTATTATCCCCGTATCTTGTGGAATTGCCATTAGGTATTTTGGTAGGCATAAAATATATAATCAATCAAAAAACCACTTATTAACTGTCAGCTACATTCCAGGTGAAATCAGCCAAAATATAGTCTAACAATATCCATTTGTGTTACATTTGTTTTAGGGGCTTTACTATTTTGGTCAAAATTGATGCTTTGCATCATATTTGCAAAGAAAACAAGCCATTTCTCCCCTATTCTGTATTAGGTCATTCTTAGTAAGAGATGTGCTAGATGACCATTTACGCTTTTACTAAAATTTCTTCTGCATGGCTATTTTTACAAGCTGTGTGCCAAACACCAACATTTTTGCCCGCTTTGTGAGATTGAAGAGGATCTCGGTCTTGAAGTGGTTACAGACGATCTTTTTTTTTTTTCAAGTTATTGCAACCTCAAGAAATCTGGGCCTTAACAAAGATAAGATTAATAATTGCTATCTTCCACTAACGGATTCAGCATTCTTCATTAACCTCCTGTTTTATCTGAGGAATGTCTATAGTTTTCGGGTCAGGAGCTCCAAGGAGGATATTGCTACACTGTCAAAATAGAAAATGACTTCCCAGAAATTCACAAACAGGTTATATACATAGAGCAGCAGAAATGAAAGACTCATTTAATATCTATGGATAGATGGTGATTTCATTACATGTGGTCTCTCTACTGAGCCATCTGGCTTTCATACCCTAATGGAAGTAGCATATAAGGAAAGAGTGCAAGGAAAGATAGCTTATGTAAGAGAAAATTAAGCCTAGTGGGAAAGTGGGAATGGCATTATTGCATACAAGCATCTTAATTAAGTGATTTCATAGAAGGACACTTTTTCACTAGTACCACCTTCTTCCATCTATCCTTCTTCCCATAATCACCCTACTCCCAATACTTCTAGTTCCTAGAATTCTACTTGTATCTTAGCTGTTAGATCCTTTTCCCCCAGCCCTTCCATGAAGCCTAGGCTTCCTTTGCTGGTGATTGTAGGTATAATTCTTCAATATGGAAAGAGGCTGGTTAATTTTATTTTTATTTGATATATTTTGTTTTAACTACAATAACAGCCCCCACCCCTCCACTGCAATCCATATACTACACAGAAACACTGAAGAAAAGCAACAAGAAAAGACTGAGGACAACTGATTTCATAACTTTTTGTTGTTATTGTACTGTTTGTTTAAATAAATTAGGAGTATTTTAACCTTACTCAGCATTGCTCATTATATTTAGCAGTGGGTATTCGGGCATTTAATGTTACCTTATGCACATAGTTATCATTGGTGTTATATGTTACACTCTTAGACAAGCTTGTTCACATTGTTTCATTTTATGAGTCTTCCCCTAGTGTCTGAATTAATATGAGACCATAAGGTCATAGAATTTGATCTGGAAAGGACCTCAGATAATTCTCTGTATTCTTTAGTCCTTATAGTGTAATAATATTCCATTATATTCATACTACCCAATTTGTTCTGCTATTGGACATGTGGCTTGTTTCCAGTTTTGTTTTTACAAATAGTGTTGCTATGAATATTTTTAAATAAACGTGTTTTTTCTTTCTGCGTCCAAGTTAAAGGGTATGAGCAGTTTTGTAGACTTTATTTTATAATTCCTCCTTGATTTTGAAAATAGTAAGAGCAGTTTAGAGTATCACCAGCAGTGAATTAGTATGTCTCTTTTCCCACTGGCCCACTAAAATTTAATTTTTCTTTCTTTTACTAGCTTTGCCAGTCTGATGATTGTTAAGTAATACCTGAGTTACTTTAATGTAACTTAAGTAATATATGTATTTTTTTGTAATGGCAAAAAAATAAAGTAAAATGGAAGCAAGCTAAAGGTCTAAAAGCTGGGGAATGGTTAAGTAAATTGTTGTATGTTAATATATTACCATAATGCAATTAAAGTGAATGGTATGAGGAATAGAAAGAAATCTGGATAAAAGTTTATTAAAAAACATAAAGAAAAAAGCAACCGGAAAAATTACACATTAATTCCAAATATATAGGAAGAAAAGTGAATGCGAAGTAATGGACAATTATTGGGTATATAAAGTATTTTAAATACTTACCTTGTGCCAGAATATCTCCCACGCCCATCTAACCCTCCCTCCTACCCCCCAAAAAAAGATCAACGTCAGAGGGGAAAGACCTATCTATAAAAATATATATTTATTTGTTGTAACAAAATACTGGGGGGGGGGAATTGGTTGTCCATCAGCTGGAAAATGACACAAATTTTGGTGCCTTAATATAATAGGATCTTAGGTACTATAAGAAATTCTAATTGTGACACTGACAAGAAACTTGGAAAGCCTCATATGAATAGCTGTAGAAAGAAAATGATTTATGCAATAAATATAATAACATAGGAGAAAAAGCTTTGAAAGATTTTATAACTGATCCATGTAGTGAACAATCAGGATTTAATAAGAATGCCCCTTGCCTCTTGGCAGAAACATAATGAGTCAGGCATTTCCAGACATGGGCAACATGCTGGTTTGTTGTGTTTGATTATGCTTCTTTGTTACAAAGGGGAGCTTCTGTTTGACTGGGAGCATCATGTAGAATAGAGATGCAAAATAAAGAAGAAAAGAAAGAAAAGAGCATGCATGATATATTTAAGATACACAGAAGAAAAAAGTTCATAAGGGAATACAGAGAAGTGGGCCAGTTATGTTATTCCTGTATTAAATTTAATATATACTTAAAAACCCAAACCGTATATACCCAAAGTTGTTTTTGGATATTAAAGTGTTCATACTTGTTCATATACGTTATTTTATAGATGAAAGGAAAACAAAACAAACAAACAAAAAAGGAATGGATAAAGAATCCTAATAGATATTTAGAGGTAGTCATTGAAAAGTTATAATATTATATGCTTTGAAATTAATTTAAATGTAAATAGTTAATAAGGAAGTTTAATTAGTTATGTTGAAATCCAATGTTAAGTTTATAATAAATCATTTAATTAAAAATCAAATGCACCAGGAATCATTAATGAGGAAGATAGGAGTAATGAAATGAAGAGAAGTTGAGGTCACTGTCAAATACATTATATTAAAAATAAGAAAACGATGTGTGAAGAACAAGAACAGAAAATGATGGAGAGATTCTGTGAAGGCAGGCACAGTAGCATGTTGTTGATAGAGCTATGAATAAATCCAGTTGATATGGATAACAATTTTGAAATATGCAAGAAAACAACTAAATGGTTTGTGCTTTTTGAATCAATGATCCTACTACTGAGGATGTATGTACCCCATGAAGGAGGATTTTTTTTTTGCTGTAATAAAGAACTGGATGCAAAGTAGGTTCAAATCAATTAAGACTTTTACAAAATATGGCATAGAAATACAGTAGAATATTATGCTATAAGAAATAATTAATTCAAAGAAACATGGTCCTTAAAAGATTCAGAGGGACTTAGTCTAAAATATTTCACTCTGTATGTATACAAAGGTACTACTAGTTAAAGAGAATCTTATGGGAAGTTTCTCAATAAGATTTCTATTACTATTGCTTCAATATAATTGGGACTTGATTTTTCTATTCTACTCATGAAACGCTCTGCCAAAGTCAAAGGTTAAAGCCAATGTGCAGTGAGACATTGGTTGAGCTTATTTCATCTTTAAAGCGCTTCACCATTGCCAATTAGTCACTAAAATGAAAGTAATAAATATTAAACTAAATTAACTAGAACTAAAATAAGCATGATATTAAAGATCTTCAATTAAAAAAAAAACAACCCTAACTGCTGGTGTGTCCTTCTCTCTCCATAGAAACTAATATTTATTTATTTTCTTGTAGCCTAGGAGTATAACATAAATTCTTCAAAGGCAAGGACTGTTTCGCTTTTGACTCATCATCCCCAGTCTAGTATGGTACCTGCCACATAGTAGGCATTTAATAAATGCTTAGTGAATTGAAGTTAAGGTAGCATCCCTAATGTTTCAAAGAATTGTTTTTGGACATTTGTCTGTAATTTTATAAATATTTTCATAACTGTATTTGAAGTGTATTTCTATAGAATCACTCAGTAAAGAAGTATGGTTAGCTTTATCCTTTCAAGATGCAAAAAAATACCCATGGCATAGCAAATATGTCACAAAAAATGACAGTAGCATTTGAATTCAGAGTCCTCTAGTTTATATTTCTGGAAAACTTATCTGGAAAGATCAAGAAGTGGGGTCTTTTCAACAATCTCATAATCTCATAAACAGAGATTTTTGTTGTTGTTTAGTCGTTTCAGTCATGTTTGACTTTTTGTGACCTCATTTGGGGTTTTCTTGACAAAGATACTAGAGTGATTTGCCATTTCCTTACCCAGTTCATTTTACAGATGATGTTAAGTGACTTGCCTAGGGTCACACAACTTGTAGGTGTCTGAAGCCAGATTTGAACTCTGGAAGATGACTCTAGGCCTGGCAATCTATCCAGTATACCACTTAACGGCCCTAAATTGAGATTTACCACATATCAGCCAAGAGATTTGCAACATATCAATCAATAAATAAACATTATAAATGCCTTCTATGTGCCAGGCAGTGTGTTAAGTTCTAGGGATACACAAAGAGGCAAAAGACAGGCCCTTTCCTTAAGCAGCTTACAATCTAATGGGGGAGACAAAATGCAATATACATATACACACACACACACACACACACACACATATATATATATATATATATGTATACACACACACACACACACACATACAGTAATCTATAGACAGGTAGACAGGTTAAATAGGAAATAACTAAGAATGGAATGGCACTGAACTAGGAAGAGTTTGGGAAGGCTTCCTGTAAAAGGTAGGATTTTAGTTTGGTCTTAAAGGAAGCCAGGGAGGTGACATATGGTACCCAGATTACCACTTTTCAAAGAATTAGTATATGATAAAAGCTATTTAATGCTGAACACAATTTTTTCTTTATTTGAAACAGAAGAATTTTTCAAGGCCTTAGGCTAATCAAAATGAAAAATCAATTATTATTACAGTGGAGATGTGTGGATCTGCTGATAAACACGAGGTTCTAGTGAAAAGAACGCTGGATAAGCCAGTTTCTTCCATAACTACACTGCTTCTAGTTTGGGTGTGGCAGTATTTGTCAACCAAAATGCTGATTTTTTTCCAAGGGAGATAAAATCTGGGGCAAAATTTTGTCAAGATGCTTTGCATCTTGCATCTATATAAATGTTGTTTCTCTGTATAGCTCTTTGAGGACAAAGGATGTTTTTATTTCTGTCTTTATAGCCTCAGTGTCAAGCATAGTGTTTATCAAATAGTAGGTGTTTAATAAAAGCTTGTTGACTGACAGATTTGATCGAGTGACTGACATACCATAGAAATATTCGACAGATTGCCATTTGAACTATGATTGCCATTTGAACATATGAAATTTAGAATTGAAATGATCACTTTTATTGAGTCTGAGATAATAAGAACAGACAAGGTTGACTGAATGAAATAATAAATTTGCAGGGGTTTATAAGGAGGATATGTCGAAATGCAAAGAGGTAACCTAAAAAGGAATAGAAATAACAGCTCCAAACACCAACAAATAGGGAAAGACATTTATTATAACCATTTTGAACAGCCCATCCTCTGGTAAATTCTCATGTAACTCCTTGTTGCTACTATTTTACACTGAACCCTTCTACTAAGTGACAGATATATTTAGTACACTGTTTTGTGGCTATTCTAGAGGTAGACTTGGAATAAAGTAATCTGCCTTATTTTCTTCCTCACCATCTTTATCCCCACCCTAACCCCCAGGGAAAATATCCTATCCAAATCTATACCAACATGTGAGTATAAAGATTTGCATAGCATCATCATTTGTAGTTTGTTTTTTTTTTCCAAAAGAATGTGGCCTAAAGTGTCATAGTAGTAGAATAGTTAAATAAATCATGGTTTTTTTAATATAATGGAATACCAGAATGCAATTAAGAAGAATAAATATAAGCAATTCAAAGAAATCTAGAGGAATTAACCAAGAATACTGATGGAGATATAAAGGGAATGATAAAACATTATGATTTATTTTATATATTAAAATTAATTTAAATATGAAGACTTTCAATAATATTAATTTTTTGTATTGATGTTCAATAACAAATTCATAATAAATCATTTAATAAAAAGAAAATCTAAATAGTTAAAAAAAACAGTTCCTTGGATCTTAATTTTCTAAGTGATGATCACTTCGTCCCTAAGTTTGCAAGGATAGATTCCTTGAGTAGTTTAAGTTTCCTGAAGCTGAAGAACAAATGGAGAAGGATATTGGGGGAAGGAAAAGACAAAAAACTAAAACAAGCAAACAAACAAAAACAGCCATCGTAATAGAGAGAAACCAATGAACACTCTCTCAAACAAAACAGACTTGCCCAAAAGCTGACATAGGTCTCAAGTAATTAGTAGTCTTGATCTTCAATCAGCCATAAAGGGTGCTGAAAATAGGCTGACCCGGCTACTGTTTAATGGAGAATAATCAGCACTCCACTAGGCCAGGGGAAAGAATACAAATGCAGATTCTGTTCCCCCCTCAAAGTAGGGAGGGGGTGGCACAACTCAAATTATTGACTTTATGCATCACTCAACAATTATAGGAAACATTATCTCAACCTCTTAGTAGACAATTAAAATAATTGCCATCCTTTCATCCTTCCCCTTTAACAGCACTCTCTTGGTACCTAATTCCCTTTGTGTCTTGACATGCTACATGTATCTACTTTGCTGGGAAGGAAGCAAGGCTCAGCATAATTGGACCATTTCCCTGTCACACTAGTTTGCTTCTGAATTTTGCTCCTCTCCATGGGTTGTAGTAAGGTCAATCATATGCAGTCAAATGACTTGAGCAGATATAAGATATGCATATACACCAGAACTAAGTGCATGTTGTCTGGGCAGCTCTAGAGACAGAGGGAGCTCTTAAGACTTTCAAAAAAAAAGTCTTAGATAAAGCATTTGGGAATTCTCCTGTTCCTATTGACTGTCAGCATGGATTAGAGGTACTGCTGACATTTGGTTTCCATTGCTTTTTCAGGGGGAAATAATAGATGGTGATGCATAATCTGATGAATTTAGGTTGAATGAAGTACAGCAACTTAATGTCTTCCTAACTGAAAGAAATCTCTGATTTGTACCCTCTTCTTTTAAGAAAGTTAATGGCTACCTTACCTTAAGTACCTAGGAGTATCCAGTACCTTATTTTTGGGCTCTGGTTTCCCCAGAAATTAGTGTTCATCAGCTCCTAAAACTGGAGTTCAATTTAGGGGATCCCAGCACAGTTATTTCCTCCTTAAATAACCATAATGTTCCTTTTTGCCTACGCTATGAGATAAATTGAAATCATCTAACTTATGCTGGTATGTTTTAGCATCATCATCATGATTATTGTGATACCTGCTAGGGAAAGGGAAAAGGTCTAGGGAGGGAACAAGAATTTATTAAGCACTTGCTATGAGCCAGGCACTGTGCTTAGCTTTTTATATTTTACATTTATTTACAAATATTATATTTACAATCATAAAATGTTTGAAAATTAGCAAAATATTAGTTACTGGTCAAGTATTTGTGTTACAGTCATAAACATATCTTCTCTGGATATTTTTAACCCTGTTCTGTCATGATTATATTTTCATCTGTCACAATGTTCCCTCTCTGTCTACTGTGTATGGCCATCATCCTTACTCCCTTCAAGGAGCTTATGTTCTAATAGATGAGACAAGCCATATGTAAAAATGTCTATACAAGACATTGGATGAGAAGGGACCAGCAGGTAGGAGAACCTAGAAATGCCTCCTATAGATGGTAGCACTTGAGCTGTCTTGAAAGGAACCAAAATATTCATTCTCTGTCTGTCTGTCTGTCTGTCTGTCTGTCTGTCTGTCTGTCTCTCTCTCCCTCCCCCTCTCTCTCTCCCCCTCTCTCTCTCCCCCTCTCTCTCCTCTTTATTAATAATCTCATCAGTTCTAATGGTTTAAATTATCATCTCTGTGCACATGACTTAATCTACATAACTAGCCCTCACATCTCTCCGAAGCTATATTTTTCATCTCCCATTGCTAGACGGATGTCACCCTCCTGGATATTCAATAGGAATTTCAGATTCAACATATCTAAACTATCATTATCTTTCCCTCTGACCCTACCAACTCCTCCAAATGTTCCTATTTCTGTTGAGGGAACCACTCATCTTTCCAGTTACCCAGGGCTGAAACCTAAGAGTGATCTTTTAATCCTCCCTCTCCCTCACATCCCATATCCATTCAATGGATGAGTCATGTCAGTTCTACCACCTTACCATACCTTCTCTCTTACTATCGTGTTCCTTCTCTTTACTCATACAACAAGCACCCCAGGCTAGGATCTCATTATCTCTTACCTAGTTCATTGTGATAGCCTCATAATCGGAATCCCTGCATCCATTCTCTTCCCTTTTCAGTTCATCCTCCATTCATCTGACAAATTTATCTTTCTAAAGGACAGGGCTGAACATTTAAGTTTCTTACTCAAAAAGTTTCCATGACTCTCCATTGCCTCTAGAATAAGGTGAAAATTGCTGTGTTTGGTATCCAAAGCCCCCCCCCCCCAAATCTGGCTTCTGACTATCTTTATAGACTGATTATATGTTACTTTCCTCACATAATCTAAATTAATAAATTCTAACCAAATCGACCTGCTTATTGTTCTATACACACAACCTTCCATCTCTGGTCTCCATGCCTTTGTATAGATTGTCATACGTTCTTGAACTTCTCTCTTTCTCTCCCTCTTTCTCTTAGCTACCTTCAAGACAGCCTCAGTGCTGACTCTTTAAAGGAACTTTTTCTGAGTTTCCCAGTTGTTAGTCTTCCCAGTCAATTGTTTTATATTTATTTTGCATATTCATTGTATTTACTTATCTGTAAACATATTGTATATTTGCTCCAATCCCTCTTAGAATATAAGATGTTTGGGGCAGCTAGGTGGCACAGTGGGTATAGCACCACCAGCCTTGGAGTCAGGAGGACCTGAGCCTCAGACACTTACTTTCATTGCTTTTTCAGGGGGAAATAATAGCTGGTGAAGCATAATCTGACGAATTTGGGTTGAATTAAGTATAGCAACTTAGTGTCTTCCTAACTGAAAGAAATGTCTGATTTGTACCCTCTTCTTTTAAGAAAGTTAACAGCTACCTTACCTTAACCCTGATTTCTACTCCCACCCCCCCAAAAAAGAATATAAGATCCGTGAGGGCCTGCGTCCTCATATCCCCAGCCACTATGACAATGCTTGACATGTGGTTTTGTTGTTTTTGTTTAGTTGTTTTCAGTCTTGTCCCACTCTTCGTGATCACATTTGGGGTTTTCTTGGCAAAGATACTGAAGTGGTTTGCCATTTCCTTCTCCAGCTTATTTTTATAAATGAGGAAACTGAGGCAAATCAGATTAAGTGACTTACCCAAGGTCACATTGCTATTGTTTGAGGCCATATGTGAGGTGTTCCTGACTCCAGGTCCAGCTCTCTATCCACTATGCTACCTTGCTGCCTGACATGGTAGATGCTTTTTCTTTCTAGCCTCTTTTTCATCACAAAGCACAGTGCACAGGATACTTCAGAAACCAGTGCCTCCTATATCACATGAACTTGTGCTATAAGCAGGGAAGAAACAATGTTTATAAGTCTTACAATATTTATAGTTTTAAGAAAAAAATTACTCTTTGTTATTTGGTAGAGAAATAATCAGCTGTAAGGAGCTGGTCATACCTACCTTCTTCTCAGCTCTGTGACCATCCTAACACTTTATTTAACTAAACCTTGACCTCGTCTGGTGTCTTCTTCATTGTCCTAAGTACCAAATCTCTAAATTACCTTCTCCCTTATTCAGGTCTTGAGTATTAGTTACCTTAGTATTAAAATAGCATTCCTGTTTTCTCTTTCACTTGGTTTCAGTCATTCTTATTTGAAAGAGGGCCAGCTTTGTCCCCTTTCTCTGTGAATCTAACCATGTTTTTCACCACTCCCAACCCCCATCCTTCCATTCATCATTCAGTCATCAGTTCCTCTTCCATCTGGTGTTTTCACATCGTCATTTATCACTTGAAGGACTGTGATACCAGGTTGCCTGGACTGTGGCATCTCTGAATGAATTAAGCAAGAACAGCTAAGTAAGTTGGATAGAAACACTTCCTTTCTCTGTGACCATCAAGCAGTGATAAAAGAGCCAACCAAGAAAAACAACATGACAGTTTGGAGCTCTGGCAAGATAGTCTATTTGTTTAAGTTTTCTTATTTTCAACAGCAGTTCTTTAAAGTCTAAGTGATTGGGTTATCATGTGACAGCGCCTAAAATTCCTCCCATAATATTTGACAGTCATTTATCTTTTTCCTGATTTTTTCCTTTATTTTATTGCATTATACTTTTATTTTCTTTAGTTTGCCATTTGTTTTAAGTTGCTGCTGTGTATGCAGGGAGAAAAAAAATGAATTTCAAAGGGTAACAGATCCCAGTTTGTCTATAAATACCTAGATAATGCCATTTGGATACAAATCATAAAATCCTACTAGCAATACATAAGTAGGATTGACAGACTGTGATCTCTTGGTTCCCTTTTTATCTTTCTGTTCTGTTCTGCCTTCTTTTGTTTGTTTGTTTGTTTTAGCTCCTTTCTACTCTCCTGATCCTCCAGTTAACTATTAGTGTTCTTTACTCCACCCTCCCCAACATGGCTCTTTGAAGAAATTTATCCATGCACCTCAAAAGTATTTTCATCCCCTGTACTACTCTCTATTCTCCAATATTTTCCAAATTCTTTATGATTCCCATTCTCCAAAACAAATAAAAACTAGCCTATTTCTCTTGAGGGGAAACATATTGTCTGATTTCACTTCTGTATCCTGAGCATGTAACACAGTGCTTTGTATATAGGCAGCACTTCATATATTCATTGAATTGAATATTTTCTCTTTTAGAAGACTTTTATTCAAAATATGAATTTAGAGAGGCAACAAGATCACATAGTGGATAGAAAGCTGGTCTCAAAGCCCAGAAGTCTTGGTTCAAGTCCTAACCTGACATATACTGGGTCCAAGATCTTGAGCAAGACCCTTACCTTCCCTTCCCCCCATGTTCTTATACAAATCTCTGAGACTATACATTGGAGAGAAGGTACTGATCTTTATTGATACAGGGAATTTCCTTACCTGGAAACTCCCTACACCAATGAAATCATAGGTAGAGTCTTTATGCATATTATTAGCTTAATAATAATCAATGGATACTATTTCAAATCGTCAATAGACCATTAATGGTAGAGGAGCAAAAACAGATGTATAAGAAACTCTGAATTTTTATTCAAGTTTGCATTTTAAGTATATGCTAAATTTAATAGAGAAGAAGCAAAATATCTCTGTTTATTAATATCCTCTTCTAAAATTCTTTTTGCTTTCTTATACACATTTCAATGTTTTACTGATGCTCTTTTCTTTCTCCTCTTAAATCTCAATCACTACCCACTAAACATCACTCCACTCTCTACCCCATAAGCCTTTTCCTTGTAACAAATAAATCTACTCAAGTAATACATTGGCCATGCCTAAAAATGAGAGGAGTTGTTGGTTAGATAGGAGACAATGGGAGACACCAAAGAAGACAGGATCTAGGAGAAGATGTCAACAATGCCAAATGTTGCAGAGTGGTCAAAAAAGAATAAGGTTGGTATGGTAGGTAGTTAAGAGAGCAGGTTCAGTTGAATGATGAGGTCAGAAGCCAGGTTATAAAGATCTTAGGAGAGAGAGGAGAGGACATGAATGCACCTAGCATAGATGGATTTCTCAAGGAGTTTAGCCATAAATGAAAGGAGACATATAGAATGATAGGTTGTGGGTATGGTAGGATTACTTCTAGGTTTTTTGGATATTTTTTGAGACTGGGGAAAACATGAACGTGTTTGTAGACATCATGGAATGAATGGATATGAAGAGAATGAAAGGGATGGGGAATGATAGAGGAGGCCAAGTGCTGAAGAAGATGGGAGGGGAGGGGATCAAAGATGAATAGAGAGCAGTTGGCTTTGGCAAGGAGAGAGGCCACCGTTCATCTGAGACCAGAATGAAGGAGCAGATAGTTGGGGAAGATGTCTGAATAGGGTGAGATGAATAGAGAAGAAGGAGGGAGAGCTCTCAGCTAATGGCCTCAATTTTTTCAATCAAGGATAAGGCAAATCCTTGGGTAGTTGAGAGTAAGAGTGTCATGGAAGGCTTGAGGAGAAATGAGAAGGTTTGGAGCACCTATTGTGGGGAGTGGGATATCAAATTGATTAAGGAGTAATAGAGATTAAATAACACACTTAGCACAGTTTCATTTTTTTTTATAGTTACATTCAGTGATATATACGAATAGGACAGAAAGAGACAGATGGTGGTAGTAATCTAGGGCTGGGATTTGGAAGATTAGGAGTCATTCAAGTAAAATGTGATGCATAAGGCATAAAGAAAGATGGAATGATAAAAGATCATGATTATATAAAGAATTTTGGAGTGGTGAACAAGGAAGTAGGAGACCTATGGTTGTTGGCAAGATCAAGGGATTGACCACTGTGTGTCTCTCAGACACAGCAACTGCCCTACTGGTCATAGAGAATGAGTAGTAGATTAAGGAAGTAGAAAATTACTTGAAGGTGCATCAGCATGTATTTCCTCTACATTATTGGTGTTACTGCATAAATTGTTCTCTTTATTTTTTCTCATTTCTGTGTCATTTCCTATACTTAGAAGACTTATTTTCCAAGATGACAACTAGATTTTCTAAAAACAAGTGAGTTTTAATTATTTCACTGAAAAGACCTAGCTCTTAATCTTCCCTCTAGGCTAGCCTATATATATTGTAGCCTTTGTCTTGCAGAGCCAGTGTACCTACTTTTGTTGTGAAATGGAAAGGAGTGACTAGATTGATGGTAATTTCAGTTCAGGTACAAAGGCAGAGAAGGACAATTCTTTTTCAGGACTGTTGGGGAAGATAATTGAGGGCAAAAGCAGACTTAGCATGTTCTCATTTATTCCTCATTTTTGATACCTCAGGATAAAGTCTGAGCCAGTCTGAAATCATTGACATCACATTGTTTCCCTTTTTCCTTAATTCCTTTCTCTTCTATTTAACAGCCTGTCCAGGTGCTACAGCTGTTTTTTTTTTGTTTTTCTTTTTGTTTTTTTTTTTTGTTTTCTGAATCACCTCTCAGATAAGCTTTTCTTTTTTTCTTGGTAAGAAAATTTACATGGGTATTATCCTAATCTGGGTCCTTAGCAACTCTTACCTAGATTTCTGAATAGTGTCCTCATTTATATTCCTGTGTCCAATATCCTCCTATTACAGTTCACAGCTGCCACAGGTACAGATGCTATTTTTTTTTCCTTGAAACTACTCCTGTTTATAAGGCTCCACAGGGGATCCCAGTTGTCTATTGACCAAATCCAAATTCCTTAGTCTAAATGCCCTCCATTCATTAATTCACACAGAACATTTTAAGCATATATCATGGGCAAGAAAGAAATAGTGCTCCACCAGTTGGCCCCACAAGCCTTATCTTTTTTTA
This sequence comes from Phascolarctos cinereus, assembly GCF_003287225.1. Classification (NCBI taxonomy): domain Eukaryota; kingdom Metazoa; phylum Chordata; class Mammalia; order Diprotodontia; family Phascolarctidae; genus Phascolarctos; species Phascolarctos cinereus. The sequence goes on along the minus strand of NW_027555736.1, from coordinate 221,577,928 downwards.
TTTCTTCTTATGTAGGTGATCTGCATATAGTGTCAATAGTCAATAATCATTAAATATTCATTAAGCACCTACTATGTTCTAGATACTGTGCTGAACTCTGTTGATACAAATACAAAGAGAAAACAAGAATTCCTGCCCTCAAGGAACTTGTAATCCAATGGTGAAGACAACACAGAAAAGGAAGCTGACTAGGGTTGGGAGGGGGAGGTAAAGATGGCATAGGGACATGATGGAAACTTCCAAAAAGTCCAAAGCAGAATAGCTGGTGGGTAATAGGAAGAAAAAATGTGCTGATCCCCTCCTTAAACAGGGGCCCTGGAGTCCGTGGCCCTGCCCTTCAGTCAGAGGGTCAATCAGAGGGAAAGCAAATACTGATGAGATGCTAGCACAAGGCAAATTCATTCTTTTAGGATAATAAGATTATCCATCGATGAGTTTCCTGTTGAAGGAAGACATGGAGAGTTTCAAAGAAGTTCAAAATCAGTGCAACTGGTGGGATATGATGGTACATGATGGTAAGTTAATGACAACATAATACCATCTCAGAAAATATGTATTTGGTTCAACATTATCACTAGTACTATGGAGAAGGAAGAAAAGATTAGAATAGGTAGTATGGTACAGGGAAAAGCCTGCTAGCCTGTAAGTCAGATTCAAATCTAGATCCTCTGGCACCTCCTACATAAGCCTCTCCAAACCACTTAAGTCTTTGGTCCTAAGTCTTCTCATCTATAAAATCAAGGGTTTCAGACAACATCTAAGGTCTCTCTCCAGTTAGGATCCTATATCCTATCCCTGCTTTCAGAGTGTTTATTGGTCAGTACAGGCTCTCTCTCTGTCTCTCTATCTCTGTCTATCTCTGTCTCTTTGTCTCTGTCTCTGTATCTCTATTATATACTTATATATGTGTGTGTGTGTGTGTGTATATATGTACGTATGTATATATATATACACACATATATATGCTAAAGCCAGTTATGACTGAACATTTACATTTCAGAAATTGAGAGTGGTTTTTTGTTATTATTTTTGTTTTTTACAAATAAGGGCTTGAGTTGTTCTTTTGTTGATTATCTAGTTTAAGAAAGTGTTAATAATACAAATGAAATTTAAAAGTGTGTTCATTTTTTTTTCTGGAAAGACCAGTTGTTAAACATGTTATCGGCACACCTTGATATTGCTCAATATACTTTGCTTGAGTTCAAGTGTGCAGTAGAAGGCTTGGGGAATAAAACCTCCACTACAATGGAGGCTACTAACAATAACCACCACCACAACTGGCATTTATATAGCACTTTAAGGTTTGCAAAGTGCTTTGCATTCATTATCACATTTGAGCCTTACAACCATACCGATATATGAAATCTTCACTGAAAGCATTCACCTTGGAGGTAAATTTCTTATAAAGCAATTGTATCTTGGACCCTATTTTAAAAGATTTCATTACCAAAATAACTACAAGGACCTTGTGATATGGCAGTCTTACCCATACTGTGATGTTATAACATAGATATTTAAAATAAAGTTCCAATGGTGCCTCAGGGTTCAACACTTGATCTGTATGTGAATTTATTGCCTTTATAGTATTGGCAAGTCATGTTCCTATCATCTGCAATGTCAATGTCTGCAGAGGGGTCAATAATCACGAGTACTAGGAAGACACCACTGAAGAGAACAGTTTCAAATCAAATAGTGGAAATGGAAACCAGATTGCAAAGGGTTGAGAAGTGAACATGAGATGAACAAATGGAAAGGATGAACACAGAAAGCTTTTTCTAGGAGTTTGGCTGTGAAAGGGAAGTGAGCTACAGCACAATAGTTTGAAAAGATGGTGGGGTCAAATGAGGGTTTTTATGCACATATTTGTAGGGAATAAAGTTTTTGGGTCATCAAAAAGAAAGCTGTGTTGGTTCCAGAAGAAATAGACTTATTTTGACAAAGAAGAGGAAAGTGAGAAAGGAACACATTGCATACAGTCTCTGGCTCTGTGGGCTACTGAAGACAATATTAACAATAATAGCTCCATCATATAATCCTTTAGAGTATGAAAAGTGCTTCTTTCCTTAGAGCAGTTCTTTGAGGGAGATAGGTACAAGTAATATTATCCTCATTTTAGAGGTAAGCCACCAGAAGCTCAAGAAAGTTTTGACTTACATTAGGTCAAACTGATAGTGAGGGTCAGATAAGTCTTTCCATCCCATCACACTGTATCTCAAGAAGTATACTCATTCAGATAGCTCACGAATAGCAACAACAATAATAACAGTAATTATTATTATTGCTAATATTTCTATAACACTTTAGGGTATGCAAAATTATTTGGATATTTATTTCATTTGATGTTCATATTGGTGGTGCTATTATTATACCCATTTTACCAATGGGGAAAGAGACTCAGAAAGGTGAAGTGATTTAGCCCAAGGACAAAAAGCTAGTAAGTGTCAGAGGCAGGATTTGAACTCAGGTCTTCCTAACTCCAACTACAGTGCTCTAGTCTCTATACCACCTAGGTCCATAAAGCTTACCTGTAAGGGAGAAAGCTTTGCTGCATTGTAAAGAAACAAGCAGCTGAATCTATCTCTGTATCATTTTCCAATGCCTAAATGACTAAAATTGGCATGCCTCACAGTAAAATTCTTTCTAGAAATGAACAATATATCCAGTGAGTTCCAGATGACTTAGAGCTAGACAAATGGAAATCTAAAACCTGTGGCAAACTCTGGCAAATAGAAGGAGGGTGACTGTGGGGACTGATGCTTGTTCTGCCCCCTAACTTGGTTGAATGGAATACCTGTAATAGAGTGAAAGAAAGAGAAAGAGAGGGCTCCAAATCACTGAAAATTCAATAGCCAGGACCTCAGCATACAGCATATAACTACATATTGCCTGTCACTTTTCAATTATCTCAGCTGACCCTGCCTCAATGAAAGCACAAGCTGTGCCCCTAACTACTCCGCATGAGTGGATTTGCAGATTGACTTCATCCTAGGGCAGCTGCCTGCTTCCCTGCTCCCTGTTGCACTAAAACACATTGCATTTTCTTCCTTCAAAGATTCAGGCTAAGGATGCAAATAACTCTAAGGAAAAAGGAAAATTAGCTCATCCTACCTGAGATCTATAATGAATTCTCTTAGAAGCTTTTACTACAGACCTTCTGCCTTTGATTACCAGTGCTGAAATGTGTCTAATGCACACAATATTTGCCTCCCAGTAATTGGTTGAGTGATAATAACCCTTTATCACTGGAGCAATCCAATGATAATAATTCACTGGTGATTGCCGCTGTAGGCCCTTTCTTTGGGAATACCTTAAAATGGCAACAGTTCTCTCTCATCAACTTTAAGGTAAAGAGGTTGTGTTCCCATTTTGCTGATGAGGAATTTGAGGTCTAGAAAGACTGTGACATACTCACTGCTACACAGTTGGTGGAGAAGCCCCAAAGAGAAGTCAAAACTTGATCCCTATTTGACAAATTCAATTTAATTCAAGGGGAAAAAATGAAATATGATATACAGCACTGTGCTAGTCTTCTCAGGCTTTTCTGGGTCATCATCCATATTCCAGCCTTTCACTGTGGGTATACCCTAAGGCACTGTCCTTATTCCTCTTTAATACATACATACATACGTGTATTTATATATATATATATATGCATACATACACACTTATGCATATATAAAATATACATATATATGTATATATATCCTCTTCATAGCTTTATTAAATCATATAGATTTAATTATCTCTATGCTGATAACTTTGAGATAAACATCTGAAACCCATCATTTCTAAAGTAGAACTTATTTTATTTCTCCTTAACCCACCCTTTTTCCAGACTTTTCCAGACCCTATCTCTGTTAAGGAGAACACCATTCCTCCCATCACCAAAGTCCGCAACTGCACTTCCACCCTCAATTTCTCAATTTCCCTTATCTCACATTTGGTAAAATTCTATGGCCAAATCTTGATATTTCTACCCTCATGATTTCTCTCTCTTCTGTCTCCTCGCTCTGCTCACACAGTTAACATACTAGTTCAGACCTAGACTACTGCTATAGCCTCCTGTTCCCTGCTCCCCAAAAAGACACAGCCAATGATAGAATAGAGGATATTTGACCCCTCACCTTAACCTAGATCCATTTGACCTAGCAGACTAGTATCACTACATTCAGCATTCATTTCCTTTTTATAAAAGGTCATTATATTGATCTAATCAGCAAATCTTAATTATTTTACCACTAACCTTAGTTGGGAATTATGACTGAACAGTTTCCAATTAGGATCCTAGAGGCCTTTTTGAAAACAAGAACAGAGTTGTACTCAACCATGTTCAGAGTCCACATGATATGGTGGGAGGAGATCAAGGAAGAATTAGGCATAGTTCTGATGATGTGCAGCAGGGAGAAGGTTTTGCTGCTCATTTTTATTCTGCTCACATGCTCCCTTAGCAAGACCCCAGCTGTTGAGCTAGGAGAATCTCTGTAATGTCTCATCTGTCCAATATCAAGGTGATTACAAAAGAATGTTAATGACTTTAGGCTGTTTGTTTCTACATTTTGAATGTATCTGAGGTGATCTTTAAAATTTTTATTTCCATTAAAGAAAAAGACCCACACAAAAGCAAAGTTTGAGACAGAGAAAGGAGAGTCAAAGCATAGACAGAGAAAATCTGGAGGGGCAACTCTGAGATTCTTTCTTTCCTTCCCTCCTTCCTTTCTTTCCTCCCTCCCTCCCTCCTTCCTTCTTTCCCTCCCCCCTTCCTTCCTTCCTTCCTTCCTTCTTTCCTTCTCTCTCTCTCTCTCTCTCTCTCTTCTCTCTCTCTCTCTCTCTCTCTCTCTCTCTCTGTCTCTGTCTCTGTCTCTCTCTGTCTCTCTCTCTCTGTCTCTCTCTCTGTCTCTCTCTCTCTCTCTCTCTCTCTCTCTCTCTCCTCTTTAATATAGTTTCTATTTTTTAACACAGCTTAGGGGACTGAGGTGGGGTGGAGGGAATCCTAGAAGACAAAAGTGTGAAGGGAAAGTTATGAAAACTTCACGCCTCAATGTTTCCCCAGGGGCAACATTGCAGCAACAGCTGCTAGGGCCTCAGGGCACAGAGGCTAAAGTTCTTAAACAGCTTGGCAGTTTGACTGACTTGACATTTACATAAACAAGGGTGGTGGTGGGGCAGAGGAAAATGATAGAAGCATTCAATTTGTTTACAGGTATGCTCAACTTGCTGAATTAAGATTCTTGGGTCTCTATAAGCTTCAGAGGATTTAAACGTACCTCCTCTGAACCAGACAGAATTCTTCCACTACTAGCCATCTCAAATGGCAGCAGATTTTCTGATGTTGATCAGTCTAAGTAGAAAGTTCCAACAGTCCCCAATCTTTGGCTGCCCCCAACACCATTTTACTCATTGTGAATGGGAACTCTAGTGGTATCTCTGAGAGACGAAATCTGAATCCCAGTCCTCTGATTTCAGTTCCAGTGTGTTTCCCAGTGCAAACTGATTATTGATTTGTTAATATTAATGCACTATCAAGGGTGCTCTGTAGCCAGCTTAAACAGGCTCCTAATAGTTGATTTTGTTTAATTTTCAGTGTAAGCATTTATACCTCAGAACACTGTGGAATGCTACAAATCAAGGCCTGATTTATTCTTTTGTTGATTGTTGAGGCTTAAGAAAGTGATCCAGACCGTGTTAATAACGCAGATTAAATTTAAAAGTGTGTCATGCAAGCACTTTGTATCCCCTCAGCACCACTCCCAGTCAGTTGTTAAATATTTACTGTCACATCCCTGACTATAAATATAAAATTATTAGTAAGCAAAAACACCTCTTGGTAATGTGAAGCAGGACTTGCATCATAGCGTGCACCATAGTCACTTTATTGTGCATTTGAGCCTGGACTTAATGTCCTTGTTCTGATCCTTTCATATTACACAAACACCAATATTACACCTGTCTGGATCAGTCTGGGCTGACAGTTCTAAAATATAATATTCTCCCAGCACTTAGGAACTCCTTCTTTATAACTTCCACTATACAGCAGCTGATATAATTAGAAATGGAAGTCCTAGTAGATGAAAGTCGAGTAAAATGATGAGATGGCCTTACTTTTTATCAAGGATAAGCCCTGTACCTGCTCAAGTGATCCTATTCCATCCTGTCTCCTCCAACAGATTGTTCCCTTTCTCATCCCTATCCTACTACTTAATTTCACTCTCTCCCACTGGTGCATTCCCTACTGACTACGCAAATGCCTATGTCTCTTCCATCCTGAAAAGACCCTTACTTGATCCTTCCATCCCTGCTAATTATCAACCTATATCTCCTCTGTTTTGTGTAGCTAAACTCTAAAAGTCTATAATAGGGGCTTCCACCTGCTCTCTTCTCCCAAGATCTCATGAATTCCTATTGCAGTCACATGAACCCTACTTCTTCCTCTGTCTGGTCTTACGAAAGTTTCTCTCCATAATTTTCAACACCCTGGGGCTCCAAACCCCTGGACACTTGAAAAAAAGGCAAGGGAAGATACTATTAGGCAAGATAAATATAAAACACACACACACGTGTGTGTGTGTACATTTACATACATACATATAATATATACATACTCCTGCGCTCTCTTCTCTTCTCCCTCTACAAAACTTTACTTGATGATATCATCAGCTGCCATGGATTTAATTACCATCTTTATCCTGATGATTTTCAGATCTACTTATCCAGTTCCAACTTCTCTGCTGACCCAGTCTCCTATCTCCAATTGCCTTTGAAACATCTCAGACTGGATATTCACTAGACATCTTAAACTCAGCACGTCCAAATGGAACTTGTTATCTTTCCTCCTTAACCCTCCTACCTTCCAAATTTTCCTGTTACTCTCTAGGGTCCCATTATTCTCCATTCCCTCAGGATTGAAACCTAGGAGCATCTTTGACTCCCCACTCTCTCTCATCCTTCATATCCAAGCTGTTCCCAAGGCCTGTCAATTTCACCTTTGCAAGATCTCTCAAATACAGCCTCTTCTCTCCTCTGATATTGCCACCTCTCTGGTACAAACCCTCATCACCTCATGCCTGTACTATTGCAATAGCCAGCTGATGGGTCTATCTGCTTCAAGTCTCTCTCTTCACTCCAATCCATCTTCCATTCATCCATCAAAGTGATTTTCCTAAAGCATAGATCAGACCACATCAGCCCCTTACTCAATAAACTCCTGTGTTTCCTTATGGCCTCCAGGATCAAATACAAAATAATCAGTTTGGCCTTCAAAATCTTTATAACATGGCTCCCTACTACCTCTTCAGTCTTCTTATACCTTATTCTTTTCTGCATATGTACTCTTTACCCAGTGATGCTGGACTTATGACTGTTTCAGCATCTCTTGTCTGCATGTATCTTCTCTGGCTGTCCCCCATACCTGGAAAAAGGTCTTGCTATTTTTGTCTACCTACTGGCTCTTCTTGCTTCCTTTAAATCTCAGCTAAAATACCATATTCTAAGAGGAGCCTTTCCCAATCCCTCTTAAGTCCAGTGCCTCCCCCTCTCTTAATTATTTCCTATTTATCCTTTAAATAGCTTGTTTGATATATTTGTTTGTTGTCTTGCCCATTAGATTGTGGGCTCCTAGAGGACAGAGACTTTCTTTTGCCTCTTCTTTATCCTTAGAGTTTAGCACAGTATGTACCACATAGTAAACACTTAACAAATGTTGATCGATTGGTCAATCCCTTGGAGGTTGATGGACTCCAGGTTAAGAATCTTTGCTGTAGGGTTTAGTCTTTGTTCTTTTTTGAAGTATAAACCCATCATTCATATGTAATTTTTCATGGATCTATCACAATTTTTGCTCATATCTTGACCACACTTTGGCATATAGTTTGGGCATAGCCTCTAATAATAGTACTTTTCTGATTTCATGTTAAGATTTTTATTTCCATCCCAATTTAGGATCAGAAATTTAGAGTTGGAAAAGACCTTAGACCCCTTCTATTCCAAATTCTGAATTATACAGATGAAAAAGGTGAGACCCAGAGAAGATAAGTGATTAGTTCAAGGTCACATAAGTAATAGATGCCAGAACTTGGATTCAAACCAAGTTCCTCAGACTACAAACCCAGCAGTCTCTCTGCTCTAAAATGCTCTCTCCTTTCTTGTGACCCAGAAGGAAAACATGCACACATTATGGCTCAGGAAGATTTACTGAAAGAAATAGAAAGATAATAGAACACAATATTGAGTCTCCCCAAATGACTGCTGGCTGCTCAGATAAAATCATCTCCTTGGCAGAGCCTATACTGCTTCCCTGTTAATAGCTTAAACCACTGAGGTAATGCATTCTCAACACCATCCTTCACTCCTCCCATGTCTTCAAAAACTATAATCAAGTGAACTTCAAATCTGTTAAGGAAGTACTTAGAAACAAAAGAGCTGTCTCATCAAAATCCTGGGCCCAGGATCCTACAAATTCCTAATGAAGGCACATGACCACTACTTCTTTCTCTACCTGGTCATATGCAAGTTTTTCTCCATCATTTCTATCACCTTGGGGCTCTCAACCCCTGGACACTTGAAAGAAGTTTAGGGAAGCTATTACCTGGCAAGGTAAACTCTCTCATTGTGTGTCATACTATATAGTTAAGCTTGGCTATCTCTTTGTTGTCCTTTGTGATTTTCCTTTATTCTGGTAGATCTGCCTTGCATAGTCTGCCTCGACAAATAGACTAGTTTATATTTTTAAAAGTACATTCAACAGTGACAGCAACATTGTGCGATGATCAACTGTGATAGACTTAGCTCTTCTCAGCAATACAATGATCCAAGACAATTCCAAGGAACTCATGATGGAAAATGCTGTCCACATCCAGGGAACTATACAGTCTGAATGCAGATTGAGGCATACAATTTTCACTTTTTTTTTATTCTTTGTGTTTTTCTTTCTTGTGCTTTTCCCCTTTGATTCTAATTCTTCTTTCACAACATGATTAATGTGGAAATATGTTTAACATGATTGTACATGTATAACCTATATCAGATTGCTTGCTGTGTTGAGGAGGGGGGTAGGAAGGAAAGGAGAAAAAATTGGAACTCAAAATCTTATAAAATGAATGTTGAAAATTATCTTTACATGGAATCGGAAAAAATAAAATACTATAAACTGGGAAAACAAAGGTAAAATACAGTGTGACAAATCATGAAACCAGCACATTTTTAATACCTGACACTTCCTATGGGCTCTATGATTTCAGTCCCTGAGTGTACAGCATGTGAGGGGGGGATGGGAGGGAAGGAATCACCAAAAAAATGCAGTAGAAGCTTCTCCCTTATGTATGCAGGTGATACACTGAGGAAGAGACACTGTGAACATCATTGACAATTCCTTACATGACTGAGGTTGTATGGTATAGTGAATACAGTGTCATTGGCCTCAAAATTGGGAAGATAGATTCAGTTACTCCCTCCAACAGATAGGTTTGTGATGATTTGGGTGGACCCCTTGTGGCAAACTATTGAGAGAGCATGGACAAAAGTTGCATAGATAGGATGGGTGAACATGAAGGAGTTGTAATCTGCATCATTGGAGGGAATTCTTTAATCACAGCTGTATTTGAGTATTTTGAATATAAATGCTTATTATTATTATTATCATCATCATTCTAATCCTTGAAGTGTAAACTTTTTTCTAACATGGAGATTGACACTAGCAAGGAAGCTATGGTATACCACATTAATGTAGTTGTTTTGATCAGTTCTAATTATATAGGGTGGCCATTATACCCTGTGTGTATTTTCTTAACTCTTTTTCTGCAATAAAAGGATTCCTTAAAATTGTCACAGCACATATTACACTGGGGATGATGCCTTTGCAAAAAATTCACTCTGACTCTAAAACAAGATGTCTTAACTTGGACTCAGTGAGCATCTGTGAACAGATTTCAGTGGATCTACAAACTTGTATGAGAAATTTTTTTTCTTTTACATTTTTATATTCACCAAATTCTAACTGAAATTTAGCATTTTCTTCCACTATAAGATAGCACTGTTTGGAAGTCAGGGACTCAAGAACAGGTCCAGGATGAGAATAAAGACATATAGTAGGTGCTTAATAAATGCAGGTTGTGTTAAATTGACTTGCAGGTTGTATCCTCCCAAGAGAATTTAAGGGCCATAATATCTTGAGGGTCATAACTGTCTCTTTTTTTTTTTTTGTCTTTGATTCCCTCAGTGTATGTCACAGGACCTGACACATTGTAGGCACTTAATAAATGTTTGTTTAGTTCAAGGGAAGGGGAATTTGTGTGAAAGTTTAGCAAGGCTGTGCTCCAGAGTAACTTGACCATAGTTTGTTGTCTGTAGGGTATTAGAATCTTCTGTCTTCTCTAGCTCAATTAGATTTTGAGTTTCCAATGAAGGCTAATTTCCAAAAGGAAGCTGGCAGACCCTGGCCTTGCAGAAGTAACTACTTAGAGCAAAGTGATAGAAAGCTAAGACTTGCCTTGAGGGAGGATCACCTGCAGCCCTGGTCAAGGTGGCCACAGGGCACCTCAGTCACTGCCCCAGGCACTCTGGAAGCAGATTTCTAACAAGGAGGGCCCTCAAGGTTGTAAAGAATTTGTAAATATGATGCTAAAATCAATTTGCAGTTGCCAGTTTGATGAAAAGGAGAATTCCCAAAGGCTTAAGGCTGGGTTGTACTCCCTCCAGCAACTAATGCTATCTTATCTTAGAAGTCTTGTACTCTCCTCCCTGTTTCAGTAGGACAAGAAAATATATGTTCTTTAGGCTCCCTGACATTCTGCCTTAAGCTTCTCCCTCCCCCTCATTTTTAATTTAGTGCAAGGGTTAAGTGTGCCTTCTGGGTAGAAGAGAGGGTCTTTAGGGGAAAGAATAAATAGTTGTGAGCATCTGTGGTGTAGAGGGTACTGGTCTTAGAATCAAGGAGATCTGAGTTCCATTACTACTTCATAGGTACTAGCTGTATGACCCTGGGCAAGTCATTTGACCTTTCTTCCTCAGATTCCTTAAACATTAAGTGCTTCAATTCAGTTCCATAGGCATTTATCCTACTATGTGCAAGATACTGTTCTAGACCCAGAATGGAAAAATAGTCCCTGCCTTTAAGGAATTCGCATGGCATATAGGCCCTTATATTCCAAGCATTGTTGTTGTCTATTGTGACCCCATTTGGGGTTTTCTTGGCAAAGATGCTGGAGTGGTTTGCCATTGCTTTCTCCAGCTCATTTTACAGAGGGGAAAACTGAGGCAAACAGGGCTAAGTGACTTGCCCAGAGTCACACAGCTAGTAAGAGTCTGAGGCCAGATTTGAACTCAGAAAGCTAAGTCTTCGTGACTCCAGGCCCTGCGCTCTAGCCACTGTGCGACATCTTCCAAAGATCCCACTAGCTATTCAAAAATATAGTTAAGACTCTTCTTCTAAATCTCCTTTCACTCTCTCTGTTACGGGGGAATTTGGGTCACCCCACTTATTCAATGCTGCTTTCTACAATTTCCCAAAGGTACTTGCTGCGGTAGTCCCTCCATGGCTGGCAGCTGCCTCATCTAATTAACCAGTTTCACTTGGAGCACACTTCATAATCAAACAGCTTAAATAAAACTGTCATTTCAGCAGCCTCATTTCTGCTTTTTTACCTACAGTATGAAGGCAGGCGGCTGCTCACTTTGCTTTTGTCTTTATTCCTAGGCTTGTCCATGCTTTAGGAGTTAGAGCCATTGGAACACAAATCAACTCCCTTCCCAGTTCTCTCACCTTCCTCCCTTAGACTAAGATTAGCCAACTTCAATACTTTTGTAAAAGGACTCTTATTGTTCCTTTAAAACTGGAGAACAAACTTGATTTAATTGTACCCTATGCAGACCTCTTACACTGGAGACCTGATGGGACATTGGTTTTACTCAGAATTTAGCAGGCACAGTTCCTCTTCACTGCCCTTCCACCCTTCTTGGCCCATTTGAAGGTACTTAATCCTGCCTCCTAACACCAGCTTTCAAAAATAGAATTGTTCTTCATCTTATTATAGGGCGGTTCAGTGGCTGGGCCTGTAGTCAGGAAGATCTGAGTTCAAATGAGCCCTCAGACCCATGATGTGAACCTGGATCAGCTCACTCTTTTGAGTGGCTGCCTCAGTTTTCTCATTGGTAAAATGGGGATAATAGTAGCACCTGCCTCCCAAGAGTGTCAAGAGGATAAAATGAGAGAATATTTGGAAAGTGCTGTGCAAATCTTAAAACTATATAAATGCTACATATGTTCATTCACAAAATAAGTATTTATTAAATACCTTCTAGGTGCCAATAACTGTATTAGGTACTGGGGATACAAAGATAAAAATTAAACAATTCCTGCCCTCAAGAAGGTCATGTTTTATTGGGAGGAAACTACTTGTGTTCAGGAAATAGAGTAAATACCCAGTAATGTGAGAAGAGAGCATATTAATAGGCAAAAGGTAAGATCCAGAATTTCATAGAGGTGGTACCTGAGTCAAGCCTTCAAGTAGGAGCTCTTAACCTGGTTCTGTGAACTCACTTTTAAAATTATTTTTGCTAACACTATTTTAACATAATTAGTTTCCTTTGCAATCTCATGTATTTTATACATTTAAAAACATTTTTTTTCCTGAGCTTTACCAGAATGCCAAAGGAGTCTATCTCACACACACACACACACACACACACACACACACACACACACACACACACGCACACACACACACACACACACACACACACACACACACAAGCTAAGGAGATCAGAAGGGCAGGAGGGAATTCCAGGCTTGGGAGACAGGTTGTACACAGGCATGGAGGTAGTAGATGAGATGTCATATACACAGAACAGCAAGCTGGCCAATTTGGTTGGAACACAGAATGGGTGAAGAATCATAAGGTGTAATAAGCCTGGAAAGGAAGACTGCGGCCAGATTATGAAGGCTTTTATGTGCCAAACAGAGCAGTATCTCGGGATCCTGAGAATTAGTTGCAAAACAAGTGTGTGCCGCCATGAGAAGGAGCATTGCCCTATTGGAATTTCAGCTTGTTGCTTGCCATGTCTGTACACAAAAGAGATAAGCCATCTTTTGGTTTGGAAGACACCATTTAATTCATTCTACTACAGTAACTAAGAAGCCAAACCTCTTAAAAATGTAGTAAAATACGTGGCCTAATTTTCTTCAAGGAAAATCTTTCATTTTTAACCTTTCCTCTTGATGCCCATTAAAAGAAAACTTCTATCTACCTACTGGCCAATATGGCATTGTAGATTATTGGCTTCTGTGCTGTTGTGGTAATTGGATGGATCACAGACATGATGTTACCATCACCTGAGTTCAGATAGCCAGCCTCAGATAAATATTTAAAACTACAATAGGGAAGGAGAATGGCCAAAAAAGAAAATGAGAATGGAAGATCCTGGTAAGGGTCCTGGTTTTGACACTGTCCCCTGGGCCCCCAAGGTTCAGCTCACCCTTAGCTAAAATTAGGAACTTCTGCCATCCCATTCCACTATGGTCACTGATAGCCCCCAATCCTGGAAATGTCTTGAGCTTTTTTTTTTCTTTACCTGATTTTAGTGATCCAGAAACACAACTGGGAAAACTTCTGCTTTGGTTACAATTCTACTGCTGTGTCTTAGCTGTCCTTGGGCTAGAGTTGTTTAGAAGGACTAGGTACCCTGGTACAGTGGAAGAAAGAATTCTAGTTCTGGAGTCGGGAGACCTGGATTACCACCCTTGTGACCTTGGACACATCTTTTATTTCCTTCGGCCTCAGTTTCCTCATCTGTAAAATGATGCAGTAAGATGAGACGGCCTATGAGCCACCTCCCTTCTAACCAACAACTGTGAGGCTGTGATCTACATTGGTTTTCTGCAGGACGCTCTGCTTAATGACCTTTTGATCATTCAGATTTTCATTGTCCTTATCCTTTTTCCCCCCCTGAACTTTCTTTTGAGGTTCTTCATCTTGCCTCTGTTGTCAAAGACCTTCAACAAGCAAAAGCAGTTAAATTAAATTTAAAATGAAATCAAAACAATAACAATGAGCAAAAGCAGGTCTAGGGCTATCTGTGTGGCAAGGACTGACAGTTTTTAGTATGTCCCAGCAGTAAATGCCACATCTGTTCCCTTATTGAATAGCTGTAGAGAAAGGAGGGACGAGAAAAGAAAACCTCTCTTTTTTATCACTGGTAGCATTACTACATCCTGGTATAACTAAGCCAAACAGTGAAGCATGAAGTAAGACATTTCTGGCTACTCCAACCCAGACCATCTCTCCTCTCTGACTTCCTAGTTAAATATTGATGGTCATTTCAGAGCCTCATCTTTCTCTAATTGTTTGGTGCTGGAGTAAAAAAGACAGTAAAAACAAACTATTGGGATATTGTCAGAAAGAACTATAACAACACCTGTGCAAACAGAGCTTCGGCCCAGGGTGTCACCATGGTAGGGGGATGCACTTCCTCTCCAGGTAGATAAGCTTCATTTTCCTAGAAGCAAACACCAGTGCTGCACCTCAGATTAGGGTCATCTACAGGCTAACAACCTTCACTGGTTGAGAGTTTGAACAACTTCTCCCCTTTTCCTCAACTGCTTTTGTTCCCGGTAAAAAAAAAAAATTCCTTGTTATATCTCCATTATCAAATGTTTCTCCTGTAGCAAAGAGAGCAGTTTTCTGTAGAGAGCCACATGGCAAATGTGCCCTTTCCTTATTAATGAATACAACTGTGACCACCATGTGCCTCTAAGTCCCTAAAAATATTAACTGCTTGAGGACAGAGACCCTTTTAGGAATTTTTTTCTCCCCCACAAGACCTAGAACATGAGAACATGGTAAATATTTGCTTAGTTGTGGATTATGGATTATAAGTTTTATAGCTAGGAAGTGTCTTAGAAATCATCTTCTTCCCTGTTCATTTTACAAACAAGACAGGAAGCTTGTTATTTGCTCCATCTCAAACAGGTAGAAATGAGAGGTAAACTCATGGTTCAATTCAAGTCAATAAATGTTCATTAAGTGCCTACTATGTGCAATGTGTACTGGAGGCAGCATGGTTCACTAGAAAGAATGCTGAATGTGGAATCAGATGACCTGAGTTCAAATCCTGCTTTGCCACTTATTATTTGTATGACCAAGGGTGAATTATTTAATCTTTCTTCTGGGTCTCAGATTACTCTTCTGCAAAATGAAGCTGTTGCTAAATGACTTCCATGGTCCTTTCCAACTCCAAATCTATGATGCTATAATAATTAAGCACATGGGTATATAGGAATAGGTAAAACAAAAGCCTTATAAGAATACTGTCAAATCTACTATCAAGGAATTAAAAATGAGGAAATTGGTTTAAGGAATCCTACTCTGTTGCCCTGAAGCTAAAGACTGAAGGAACTTCTTTTCCCCTTAGCTGCAATCCTATTAATGTTGTAGGTCATAAAATAAATGCAGCCACAACCATTCCCAACACATTAATCAATCAGCTAAGACTAAAATGTACACTTTGCACGCAGCTAAAGATCTCCTCTAGGTCAGCTTTTAAATGTTATGGTTTACATGAGTAGTGTTGATGTGTGGTGTGTGTGTGTGTGTGTGTGTGCGCGCCAGGTTTGATTTGTGAAGGAGAGAAAGAGAACTTTGATTCTCAAAGTACTGTTAGGATCCCATTCTAAATATTGATTTATGATTTAAATCTTTATGTCTATGTGTGTTATAAATGTTTTAAGTGAACATCGAGCTGATGAAAGGTGCTGGACTGGCAGTCAGGAACTAATATCTTATGTTTATTTAGAGCAGAGGCAGTATGAGTTCATTATGTGCTATCTCCAGCATGTCAAAACCATTTCCTATAGATCCATCTACTCAAATGGTAGGTTCATTCATTCATTCAGGCTTTTGAGTTTTTCTTTGCCAACACTTATTTTTCCCTATAGAGCAAAACTACTCAAAAGAATGGGTTCATTTATTCATTAATTCACATCCTTCCTCACTGAAAACCTTGTAGATCCACAGAATACTAGTAGTAAGTGGTGTATGCATTATCATGCCACTTTACAGACGATGAAATGAAAGCATCAAGGCCAGATGACTAACTCATCCACAGTTTCATATCTTAGAAGTATCAGAGATGAGATTTGAATCCAGACCTTTTGTCTCCAAAGGTCCAATGTCCTTTCCATTATGCCTAACGGATGCTCCTAACTAAACCATTAGCTCAACCCTTTGAATTTTCTGCGATCTGTCAATCTAATTTTTCAATCTGTGGGATGCGGTCTATAAACTCAGACTACTGTCCCTTCGACACACTCTTGGGATTTCTTCCTGTTGCAAACTGGTACATCTGCTCCCCCTGCCCTGTCTGGAATTGATGTGTTAAGTGATCAGACAGGAACATTTTGCTCATCTGACTTCCCATCATGTGCTGGGTGACCACAAGTTTCTACATGTCACATGTCTATAAATAGACAAGTGGGAATTGTGTTAACTCAAACATCTGGGAAGCTGGTGAGATGGGAAGATTTGCTGTGTGGACATAATCTTTGCTGCAGCAGCAAAACTTTGTAGTCATTTCCTTTGACCCAAGCTAGTCACAAGGCTGAAGGGGCCCTCTCCGAAGCATTACAACTTAAACTTCACCATTGACTAAGACTTAAATTCTACTTTTTTAGACTCAACTGGCATTATAAGACAGGGACTCAAGACAGCATTGACCTAATCCAAAAAGGAGATACTTATTCTTTATCATGTAAATATTCATTGACTACCCTTCTGTGCACACAATGCTGTGACAGGCCCCCAGCATTGATGTTTTCCCCTAAGGAGTTTACAATATATTGGGGAAGATATAACACATACTATTGAAAAGTTGAATTAAAATGTAGGGTTTAAGTAGCAATTCAAACAATGTTGTCATTTAGTCATTTTTCAGTCGTGTCTGACTCTTCAAATTCCAAATTTAAAAGATTTGTCATGAGTTCATTTCTAAGTGTACCACTCTGCTTTACGCATTATTTCCTTGTTTTATTTTGAGGTCAGGAATAATAACTAATACTCTCTTGCAAAAGGATGCTTAGAAAGAATTTTAGTTAAGGTCTTCAGTACTTGTGATTAGACTTGGAAAAGGTTATTCGGGTTTCGTGCCTTTAAATACTTAAACATGTGCATCTTTATTCCACCTATGCATTGCTTGCCCACTTAAGTGGCCTGAAGCTAAAGGCAACCAAAGGGGAGGGAGGTGACAGTCAAATTTGAAAATTAAATTTAAAATGATTGTTAAATAAAATCACCTCAGGTTAATAATCACATTGTTCTAAAGGCAGATGATATAAGAGATAGAGGAATCCAGGGCCTAATGAAAAAGAAAGGCAGACTGATGTAGTGGGTAGATAACAGGCCTTGGAGTAAGGAATTCAAATCTTGCTGTGACAAATACGAGTTATGTGACTTTGGGAGAGGAATTTCACCTCTCAGTGTCTGAGGCAGCTCTCTAAGACAATAAATTAGAGATGGGGCAGTAGAGGGAGGGAGTTTATGCCCTGAGTGTTCCTTATTCAATGAAATTGTAGGTTTGTGTGAAATCACCTGTCCCATCCCCCCAAAAAATTTCAATTATTTCCATGTATTTCCATTTTTTTCCCCCATGGTCACACTAGTAGTATTTGTTCTAGCATTAGTTTTTTGTTTATTTGTTTTTTGTGTTTTTATTTTTTGGTGGGCCTGTCACATGGCACATGGTACACATATGCTATATCTATATCATTTTCTTCAAATTGCTCCTGGGCAGTAGTGTGGGAAACAAATATTTTGAGCTGTATCTTTTCAATATAGACAATGTAGCATTCAATCCCTCTTAATTTCTCAGACTTTGGCTACCTGGGTATGAGAATGTCAGAATGGGGAGGGGAGGATCTTTGCTTGAGAAATAGGCTGTCAAAATTTCACCGTGGCTGCAATTGGAAGAAAGAAATAAAGCAAGGAGAAATAGCGTGAAAGCAAAGAAAGAAAGAAAAAAGAGGATTGTTATTAACTCTTGTCCAAAATCAGCAATTTCTAACCCAGTAAACAAAATAATTAAATCTGTGTTAGGGTCCCTTTTTTATCCAGGGGGTAAAGAGACATAATGTTCCTGTACTATTAAAGGGTCAGTGCCCCAAATGGGATCATAGATGGAGAGCTAGAAGAAAATTTAGATGCATCTCAATGAACTCCCTCATTTTACAGATCAGGAAACTGAGGCATAGTGGTACAGTTAATATAGAATGCTAGACTGGGAATCAGGAAAACCTGAGGTCAAAACCTGCCTCAGATAATTTACTAGCTGACTGAACCTGGGCAAGTCACTAGTCTTAAATTTCATCATCGGTAAAATGAAGGAGTTGGGCTCTAAGATACTTCAATTTCTTCTGGGTCTAAATCTCCAATTATGACTCAGAACTCTGTGCTTTTTTTCATTACCCCCATACTGCCTCTGCCCTGACCCCGTAATTCCATGATACTGTTTCAGAAATACATCACTAATATATAAAATTTCGCAAACCTCAAAGTGCTCTATAAATATGAGTTGTTGCCATTAACATAATTATTATTATGGTACTCCATTATAATGTCATAAAAACTGTTTTGTTATTATTCAGCTATTAACCATGCTTAATATGACCTGGTTCATCTGAAACTGTCTCTTCAATATCATGTTGCTTAACATCATGTTTCTCCAAATGAAATAGAATGCTTAAGGTGAAACAGGCTGGTAGTGGATCAACCCTCCAAAACCTCTTGCCTGCAGAACTAGGTTTACTCCATTGTTTCTTAAAGAGCCATTTCAAAATGCTTTGATTAACATGTGCTGTATTTCTGGGCAATTTTTTTTAACTATCTGATTTTTAAAACAATCTCTTGTCCTAAAATTGCACTGGAAATACAGTTGGTAAGAAGTCCAGCCTTCTGATACTGGTCTGAATGGTATTTAAACAATAGTGATAGTTATGTTTTCCTTTGGAGAAATAAATCCCATTCCTCCGAGATAGCTAAATTCTAGTTTCTTCACCTTTCTTAAACTTTGCAAGGAGGAAGCCAGGGACTAAATGATTTACAGGAGTTCTAACAGAACCATAACTACCAGAGGCAAAATGGGCTTTGTCCTAAGATGTCAACATGCAGGAAGATATGCTTCCTTCTATGGCAAACAATCCCTTATACTTCCCCTCCAGGTCCTCTAGCAGCCTGACTTGTAACTACTAGATTTTGTCACTATGACTATGTCACTATGTTACTATATCACTAATGTTCCTTCTAGTGTGACTATACCCACAGTCCCCTGCACATGCTCCTTATTTCTCTCTACTGAATTTTCTCCAGGAGCAATTATAGCTGGTTACAGCTTAGACTTCTAAGAAGCATTTTGTTGAGTAGAAGTGCAAAGTGAATGGACATGAGACTCAGAAGTCCCTTAGACTTGGGCTCCAATAAAGAATTTGGTCATGTCTCACAAAATTTTACTTCTGACATTAATTTTAATTGGTTTGAATAAAGAAGGGCACAGTCATATGGATTGGAAAGTGAGTGAAACCATTAATCAAAGAACCCTATTAAATGCCACCACATCCTATTAGGGGAGGTGTGCATTGGGATGCTTCAGAGGTCATTCTGAGAATTGGTCTTATAGTACATTTGTGGGAAAGGGAGTCTATTGAACATTAATGACTTTTTTTGCAGATGGTAATAAATTGAGAAGTTTGGTAAACACAGCTAAGGTCAGTGAGATAGGCATATAAATGCAGCATTAAAATGCAGCATTAAAAAAGGATAGGTACCCATCTGTTCAGGATTATAATTTTTAGCATGATCAAAAACCTCAAGCAAATATGTCTCATTGTTGCTGTGAAATGGACCCAGACTGCATCTGCTAATTTGAGACCTCACTGGACCATTAATAATTAAATGAAATCAAAGGGAACAGAAAAAAAGTAACCAAAGTCATTAGGGGAAGAGACAAGGTACATTATAAATTAAAAACTTAGGTTGACAAAGGTGGATGAGTTTATCAATATTTGTAAAAGCAAAAAAGTATGAAGGTACAATTATAACAAGTAGGTGAAAATCTTCTCACACTCGGAATCCCCACCATCCTCCCATCCAGTGGCAAGTCCAGCACGTTCATGCTACCTAGGAGGCCACATTGTGTTTCCTCAACTAAGTATCCCTCAGACTTAATTCTCTTTCTTCCTCTCCCACCTTCCCCCAAACTAATATTATCATTATCTGCCTTAGATCTTAGATTCTATGATGAGCTGTTCAAATGTATTAGGCTAAAAAGGGTATAATAAACACACTCAGAATCAAGTTTTAACGACTAAAGTATTTATTCAACAGTTACTATGTACAAAGTGATAAATGCTGGAGCTACAAACAGAATGGTAAAATAGGCACTGCTCTCAAGGATCTAACATGTTAATGGAGGAGACAATATACATGGAAGGTTTTGTCTGAGAGATGGAAAGTCCTATGATCTTTAGGGTGCAGTGGTAAAGCAGATTAGAGTACCTCTTCTTTAATGTCATTTCCGCCAAAAATATCCTATTACTTTCTGATATCAAACTATTTGACAGTGCCAAGGGTTTGGGTAACAAGATCTTTCTTTTTTGGGTCTTATCTCCACAGGAACTGCATTCCAGGTTGAGAGCTGCAGACATTTGGCTAGAATCATTGCTGTTCTCAACATACTTGGGCTCAGGGTCCTGGGATGATGCCACCAGAATCTGAGGGGGGATGACAGCCAAGGTCTGGTGATGGTCTGACTTGCCTGACTCATCCTACCTCCTGTCTCTCCCTCATGGTTCCTTGCCAGTTCCCTTAGGATGTCCTCTTGGCCACAGTTGGCCCCCTTCTCCTCAGAATCCCCCTTCCTATCTGATGACTGTGAGAGATGGGCTAGAAGCAAGACAAGTGGAGTTCCTACCCATCCTAGGTCTCCCAGTATGGCAGCAGTAGTTGCTGGTGGTGATGAGGACGGTGGGTTCCTTCTCCACAATGATTTCTCCCCTCAGTGGTGATTATAGTGGATAGGCTGGAAGGTGAATCTGGTGGTTTATCAGTTTAATGACAAGTAGGGCAAATCTTTAAGTTGCAGGGCAGGTACCAGGTGGAGGGAGTTCCCTCAGGGAATTGCCTTTAATGGTGAAATCACAAATCTACTCAAAAATAAAAACAAAACAAGTAAAAACCTAATGTGTTACTCTTAAAGGGTTACTTTTGATTTATTCTCTAATTATATCTTAAGAGAAGCCACTTACTGTATTATATTTTTTTAAAAATCACCTGAGGATTAAAAGAACTTGGTTTTAGTTCCAGCTCTCCTACTTAACTAACAGTATGACCTTAGACCAACAACCTCCCATCTCTGAACCTCTTTGGTAAAACTGTGGGATGGAATACTCTGGTGGGCATTTAAAATTCTTCATAGCCTGCTTGACCCTTGCCTACCTGTCCAGTCTTCTTATGCTTATTCCTCTGCAATCTAGATACATAAGCCTATTTGCTCATCTTCTATATCTGTACCATTGTTCTTTCTCCTATGCCTGGAATGCTTTCCCTCATCACTTCTACCTCTCTTCTATAGGTATCTGTTAACATTAGATCTCCTATTAAAATGTGTCTCCCTTAAAGGGAAAGTCTCTTTTATTTTTGTTTTGTTTTAACCATTTCTTGTGTTCCTAGTACTTAGCATGAAGCCTGGCACATAATAAATTCTTTTTGGTTGATTGATTATTAATTTCTAAGGTTCTTTCAGGCAGCTAAGTGGCAGAGTGGACAGTGACCTGGCTTGGAGTCAGATAGACTCATCTCCCTGAATTCAAATCTGGCTTCAGACACACACTAGCTATGTGACCCTCGGCAACTCACTTAACTCTACCTCAATTTCCTTATTTGTAAAATGAGCTGGAGAAGGAAATGGCAAAACACTCCAGTATCTTTACCAAGAAAACACCAAAAGTAGTCATGAAGAGTTGGACACGACTGAAACAACTGAACAACAAGGTTAGTTCACATCTAAAAGACCATGCAGAGTTCTAGGAGTGAATTCCTAGGCATAGCATTTCCAATGCCATTTTACATTTCTTCATCTCCTGTAGAAGAGAGTATATTTTGGGCTAGGAAGTGGATTAAAGTGATTTTTCCTTCCAAATCCTGACACATTGTATAAAATAACAGCTTTACTTATTCAATTCTTATATTATGGGATTCCTCTACAGCAAGGGTTCGTAATCTTTTGTGTGTGTCATAAACCTCTTAGGAGGTCTGGTGAAACCTGTGGACCCCTTCTGAGAAGGAGGTTTTAAAATGCATAAAATGAAATACATGAGATTACACTGGAAACCAATTATATTGAAATACAATCATCAAAACTTCTTTTTTTAAGTTCACAGACACCAGATCCCTTGTTCTAAAGTAAAAAGTCCTATAGCTCATGAAAAGAGGTCATGATAGAATGGAAGGTAGCAGGATAAAGAAATAAGTCATGGCCTATTTAGCCTGTGAAATTAGATAGTATTACAAGCGATCAGGTCATGGTGAAGTTCTTCTTGTTCATAATGTTTTAAAAACCACTTCAGGAAGAACACTGCTGGGTGCTATTCAGAAAGCAAGCTTCCTTTTATATTGAAAGGAAGGATGCGTGCCTTTTCCAGTGCTAGTTTTTGTGACCATGTAGCATTTAGAGCTGAAAGGGACTTCAGAGGTCATCTATTCCAACCTCCTCATTTAGTCCGTGAAGAAATGGAGATCCACAGTGGTTAAATTATTTACTCAAGGTCATACAACTAAAAGTGATAGAATTAGGATACCTTGTACATAGAAGACACTCAATAAGCATTTATTATTTGAATATATAAATGGACTGACTTGTGCATGGAAGGCTTAGAGGGTTTCACTTTGATAGTATATTACTAGAAATTCCCTGTGTATCTCAGCATTAAGAGTCAAAGGAGCTGCTTCATATTCCTTCTATGTCGATGTTGAATGTAGTAGATAAAGCCCACTGGAATTCAAATGGAGCTACTCAACGATGCCTTTAAACTCAAATCACTCTTGCTGTCACTGATAACCAATAATAGGTCCTAGCCCAAGTCGCATTTGCTCAATGTTTGGGTTTTGATGGCTCAGAGTGAGTGTAAATAGCAGTAGTTTCTATTCTGACCAGAAACTTTGAGGGTCTTCCATTCCCAGACTGATTCTTTTGGGAAGTCTGACTAGGCTATCTTTTGCCTCAATTCTTACCTAGCCTTTATTCATTGAATAAGTATTGCCTCAGACAAACTGAGACCTGGAAAAGACTTCAGCTTAAAAAGTACAGTCTCCCACTGCATCAGGGCCATCCTCAGTCATCTTGATGTATATCTTACCACTGAACTTTGATGACTCTGGAGGAGAGAGTGAGGCTGATGACTTTGCACAGCCCTGCCTCACTTAAACCCAATTTATTTGCAAGTCAAGACACCACCATCCTGAAGTCATTGGTCCTCTTTGAGGACTAATGACAACAATGTAGTTAGAATTTAAAGATGCAAACCCAAATTATAAACAGCTTATTCTACCTCAACTCAATCTGATTTAATTTAAGAAGAATTTATTAATATCCTAGTATGTCCAGGGCTCTGGGCATGAAAGTCAACCAACCAATCAACAATTTACTAATTTATTAATTTGTTTAATAAAGCACTGTGCTAATCAGTAGGAATAAAAAAAGTAAGGGTTGCACAGTAGATAGAGCTCTGGGTCTGGAGTCAGGAAGACCTGAGTTCAAATCTAACTCAGACACTTACTAGCTGTGTGACCCTGGGCAAGTCACTTAACCCTGTTTGCCTCAGTTTCCTCATCTGGAAAATGAGATGGAGAAGGAAATGGCAAACCACTCCACTATTTCTGCCAGAAAACCCCAGATGGGCTCATCACAAAGAATTGGACAACTGAAACAACCCAAAAAAGTACCAGCCCTCAAAGACCTCACAGTCTAATGTCAATATTTGAACAAAAGGGTTACTAAAAGATACATAGAAAGTAGAAGAAAGGTAATTTCAGAATTGGAAGACTCAAGTGACTGGGAGGACCAGGAAGATGTCCTACATGTCCTTAAAAAAAAAATGAAAACAGCTCTTGCCTTCAAGGAACTTACCTTCAACCAGGTGAATACAACTTGAATAAAATAAATAAATACAGGATATTGGGGGGGAGGGAACAGTAACAATGGAGGATC
This sequence comes from Phascolarctos cinereus, assembly GCF_003287225.1. Lineage (NCBI taxonomy): Eukaryota > Metazoa > Chordata > Mammalia > Diprotodontia > Phascolarctidae > Phascolarctos > Phascolarctos cinereus. The sequence continues at coordinate 221,553,690 of NW_027555736.1, read as the reverse complement.
AGGAAAGTCTCAATAAGGTCACAAAGGCGATCCTTGAAGGAAGCTAAGAATTCTAAGACACATTCTAGACCTGGCAGACAGAATGAAAATGTGAAATAAAATGAGTCCAGGGAATATCTAGGAGACTAGTTTGAGTGAAATATAGGGTAAATGAAATTAATAATGTGTGAAATAATTCTGGAAAGGTGGGATGGAGCCAGATTATAAAGGATTTTAAATGCTAATCTAAGGCCATCTTTGAGCCAAGGACTGACATGGTCAGACCTGTACTTTAGGAATATCAATTGGACACCTGTCCAATGGACAAAATCATAGATTTAGAGCTGGAATGGACTTCAGAGGCTATCCAGTCCAACCTTGCCATTTTACAGATAAGAAAACCAAGGCCAAGTGAGGTTAAGCATCTGTAAGAATCAGAGAGGGAAGTTAAACCCTCTGTCCCCCACTGTTTCTCTAATCAGGAGATAAAGAGTTATGGAAACAGTATAGAAAGCAGAGAGACCACTTAAGAAACTATTGTAATGGTTCAGGTGAGAAGAGAAATGGGACAGATCTGAGAGAGAGATATGTTATGTCAGAAGGATTGTCTAGACTTGTCTAAGTGAATATGGTGATTAAAAATGTAGGGAAGAGTTGGGAATAATATGGAGGTTCAGCACCTGGGTAAATAGAAGGATAGTCATGCCCTTAATAAAAATAAGAAATGACTAGAGAACTTTGGAAGAAGGATGCATTCAAATGGGGAAGATAAGGAGATTCATTTTGGACACATTGAGTTTAAGATTTAGGGGTTGGACTAGGTAATCTCAATGGTCTCTTCCAATTCTGGATTAATAATCCTATGACCTTGCTGAGGATCAGCCCCCTGCACCATTTGCTAATAAAGCCCCAAAAGCATGCACTCAAAGGTAAAGGAGAATCACTTAGTTACATGCAATTTAGTTATTGGAATTACTCATAGTAGTAAGATAGTGAGTCTATCTACCAAGAATTTCTAGTAATAACAGATATAAGAGCTAGGGAAATAGCCTTTGGATCACAAAGACTGTCCTTCCTAGCCAGTTCCAGAGAACCAGCTGAATCAACCATCTCAGCTCACTTAATGTTTCATAGGAATT